>NC_091332.1:4705509-4708009 GCF_038502225.1 Cherax quadricarinatus
TGTAAACACCTGGTCCACACACCCCCTACCTTTCCTAAAGCCTCCTTGTTCATCTGCTATCCTATTCTCCGTCTTACTCTTAATTCTTTCAATAATAACTCTACCATACACTTTACCAGGTACACTCAACAAACTTATCCCCCTATAATTTTTGCACTCTCTTTTGTCCCCTTTGCCTTTATACAAAGGAACTATGCATGCTCTCTGCCAATCCCTAGGTACCTTACCCTCTTCCATACATTTATTAAATAATTGCACCAACCACTCCAAAACTATATCCCCACCTGCTTTTAACATTTCTATCTTTATCTCATCAATCCCGGCTGCCTTACCCCCTTTCATTTTACCTACTGCCTCACGAACACCCCCCACACTCACAACTGGCTCTTCCTCACTCCTACAAGATGTTATTCCTTCTTGCTCTATACACCAAATCACAGCTTCCCTATCTTCATCAACATTTAACAATTCCTCAAAATATTCCCTCCAACTTCCCAATACCTCTAACTCTCCATTTAATAACTCTCCTCTCCTATTTTTAACTGACAAATCCATTTGTTCTCTAGGCTTCCTTAACTTGTTAATCTCACTCCAAAACTTTTTCTTATTTTCAACAAAATTTGTTGATAACATCTCACCCACTCTCTAATTTGCTCTCTTTTTACACTGCTTCACCACACTCTTAACCTCTCTCTTTTTCTCCATACACTCTTCCCTCCTTGCATCACTTCTACTTTGTAAAAACTTCTCATATGCTAACTTTTTCTCCCTTACTACTCTCTTTACATCATCATTCCACCAATCGCTCCTCTTCCCTCCCGCACCCACCTTCCTGTAACCACAAACTTCTGCTGAACACTCCAACACTACATTTTTAAACCTACCCCATACCTCTTCGACCCCATTGCCTATGCTCTCATTAGCCCATCTATCCTCCAATAGCTGTTTATATCTTACCCTAACTGCCTCCTCTTTTAATTTATAAACCTTCACCTCTCTCTTCCCTGATGCTTCTATTCTCCTTGTATCCCATCTACCTTTTACTCTCAGTGTAGCTACAACTAAAAAGTGATCTGATATATCCGTGGCTCCTCTATAAACATGTACATCCTGAAGTCTACTCAACAGTCTTTTATCTACCAATACATAATCCAACAAACTACTGTCATTTCGCCGTACATCATATCTTGTATACTTATTTATCCTCTTTTTCCTAAAATATGTATTACCTATAACTAAACCCCTTTCTATACAAAGTTCAATCAAAGGGCTCACATTATCATTTACACCTGGCACCCCAAACTTACCTACCACACCCTCTCTAAAAGTTTCTCCTACTTTAGCATTCATGTCCCCTACCACAATTACTCTCTCACTTGGTTCAAAGGCTCCTATACATTCACTTAACATCTCCCAAAATCTCTCTCTCTCCTCTACATTCCTCTCTTCTCCAGGTGCATACACGCTTATTATGACCCACTTTTTGCATCCAACCTTTACTTTAATCCACATAATTCTTGAATTTACACATTCATATTCTCTTTTCTCCTTCCATAACTGATCCTTCAACATTACTGCTACCCCGTCCTTTGCTCTAACTCTCTCAGATACTCCAGATTTAATCCCATTTATTTTCCCCCCACCGAAACTCCCCTACCCCCTTCAGCTTTGTTTCGCTTAGGGCCAGGACATCCAACTTCTTTTCATTCATAATATCAGCAATCATCTGTTTCTTGTCATCCGCACTACATCCACGCACATTCAAGCATCCCAGTTTTATAAAGTTTTTCTTCTCTTTTTTAGTAAATGTCTACAGGAGAAGGGGTTACTAGCCCATCGCTCCCGGCATTTTAGTCGCCTCATACGACACGCATGGCTTACGGAGGAAAGATTCTTTTCCACTTCCCCATGGACAATAGAAGAAATAAAGAAGAACAAGAGCTATTTAGAAAAAGGAGAAAAACCTAGATGTATGTATATATATATATATATATGCATGTGCGTGTCTGTGAAGTGTGACCAAAGTGTAAGTAGGAGTAGCAAGATATCCCTGTTATCTAGCGTGTTTATGAGACAGAAAAAGAAACCAGCAATCCTACCATCATGTAAACAGTTACAGGTTTCTGTTTCACAGTCATCTGGCAGGACGGTAGTACTTCCCTGGGTGGTTGCTGTCTACCAACCTACTACCTATATATATATATATATATATATATATATATATATATATATATATATATATATATATATATATATATATATATATATATGTATATATATATATATATATATATATATATATATATATATATATATATATTAATATATATATATGTATATATATATATATATATATATATATATATATATATATAAAAATATATAGAGAGATATGATATAGATGAGAGAGAGAGAGAGAGAGAGAGAGAGAGAGAGAGAGAGAGAGAGAGAGAGAGAGAGAGAGAGAGAGAGAGCGCAGTAGACAAACACTTCAATTGAT
>NC_091332.1:4728009-4733009 GCF_038502225.1 Cherax quadricarinatus
AAAGAAGTAAATGCTAGGGTGTTCGGGAGAGGGGTGGGATTAAATTATGGGGAATCAAATTCAAAATGGGAATTGACACAGTTACTTTTTGCTGATGATACTGTGCTTATGGGAGATTCTAAAGAAAAATTGCAAACGTTAGTGGATGAGTTTGAGAATGTGTGTAAAGGTAGAAAGTTGAAAGTGAACATAGAAAAGAGTAAGGTGATGAGGGTATCAAATGATTTAGATAAAGAAAAATTGGATATCAAATTGGGGAGGAGTATGGAAGAAGTGAATGTTTTCAGATACTTGGGAGTTGACGTGTCGGCGGATGGATTTATGAAGGATGAGGTTAACCATAGAATTGATGAGGGAAAAAAGGTGAGTGGTGCATTGAGGTATATGTGGAGTCAAAAAACGTTATCTATGGAGGCAAAGAAGGGAATGTATGAAAGTATAGTAGTACCAACACTCTTATATGGATGTGAAGCTTGGGTGGTAAATGCAGCAGCGAGGAGACGGTTGGAGGCAGTGGAGATGTCCTGTCTAAGGGCAATGTGTGGTGTAAATATTATGCAGAAAATTCGGAGTGTGGAAATTAGGAGAAGGTGTGGAGTTAATAAAAGCGTTAGTCAGAGGGCAGAAGAGGGGTTGTTGAGGTGGTTTGGTCATTTAGAGAGAATGGATCAAAGTAGAATGACATGGAAAGCATATAAATCTATAGGGGAAGGAAAGAGGGGTAGGGGTCGTCCTCGAAAGGGTTGGAAAGAGGGGGTAAAGGAGGTTTTGTGGGCGAGGGGCTTAGACTTCCAGCAAGCGTGCATGAGCGTGTTATATAGGAGTGAATGGAGACGAATGATACTTGGGACCTGACGATCTGTTGGAGTGTGAGCAGGGTAATATTTAGTGAAGGGATTCAGGGAAACCGGTTATTTTCATATAGTCGGACTTGAGTCCTGGAAATGGGAAGTACAATGCCTGCACTTTAAAGGAGGGGTTTGGGATATTGGCAGTTTGGAGGGATATGTTGTGTATCTTCATACGTATATGCTTCTAAACTGTCGTACTCTGAGCACCTCTGCAAAAGCAGTGATAATGTGTGAGTGTGGTGAAAGTGTTGAATGATGATGAAAGTATTTTCTTTTTGGGGATTTTCTTTCTTTTTTGGGTCACCCTGCCTCGGTGGGAGACGGCCGACTTGATGAATATATATATATATATATATATATATATATATATATATATATATATATATATATATATATATATATATATATATATATATATATATATATATATATATATATATATGCACATATGCACATTATATGTGCATCTATCTATCTTTCTATCTATCTATCTATCTATCTATATCTGCATATCTGTATATATATATATATATATATATATATATATATATATATATATATATATATATATATATATATATATATATATATATATATATATATATATATATATATATATATATATATTTATATATAAGCCCTTGCACACACCCATTCTATTTACGCAGTGACGGGATGGGAAAGGGTTGGCTTGGAGTGTCAGGTGGCTTAATGGCCTCCATTCCCGTTTTGTTTGCTATTTTGTAGCGCAGCAGCGGCAACACAATGGCCAACCGCTTTAATAACTTTACGGTAAATTCGCTCTGAAGGCCTGACCCCCCTCTCCCGCGGGACACACTTCTGCTACCTCACAAAAGAGGGAGATATGTGAGCCCTTGGTAGTGTGTGTGTGTGTGTATGTGTGTGTGTGTGTGTGTGTGTGTGTGTGTGTGTGTGTGTGTGTGTGTGTGTATGTGTGTGTGTGTGTATGTGTGTGTGTGTGTATGTGTGTGTGTGTGTATGTGTGTGTGTGTGTATGTGTGTGTGTGTGTGTGTGTGTGTGTGTGTATGTGTGTGTGTGTGTATGTGTGTGTGTGTGTATGTGTGTGTGTGTGTGTATGTGTGTGTGTGTGTATGTGTGTGTGTGTGTATGTGTGTGTGTGTGTATGTGTGTGTGTGTGTATGTGTGTGTGTGTGTGTGTGTGTGTGTGTGTGTGTGTGTGTGTGTGTGTGTGTGTGTGTGTGTGTTTGTGTGTGTGTGTGTGTGTGTGTGTGTGTGTGTGTGTGTGTGTGTGTGTTTGTGTGTGTGTGTGTGTGTGTGTGTGTGTGTGTGTGTGTGTGTGTGTGTGTGTGTGTGTGTGTATGTGTGTGTGTGTGTGTGTGTGTGTGTGTGTGTTTGTGTGTGTGTGTGTGTGTGTGTGTGTGTGTGTGTGTGTGTGTGTGTGTGTGTGTATGTGTGTGTGTGTGTGTGTGTGTGTGTGTGTGTGTGTGTGTGTGTGTGTGTGTGTGTGTTTGTGTGTGTGTGTGTGTGTGTGTGTGTGTGTGTGTGTGTGTGTGTGTGTGTATGTGTGTGTGTGTGTGTGTGTGTGTGTATGTGTGTGTGTGTGTGTGTGTGTGTGTGTGTGTGTGTGTGTGTGTGTGTGTGTGTGTATGTGTGTGTGTGTGTGTGTGTGTGTGTGTGTGTGTGTGTGTGTGTGTGTGTGTGTGTGTATGTGTGTGTGTGTGTGTGTGTGTGTGTGTGTGTGTGTGTGTGTGTGTGTGTGTGTGTGTTTGTGTGTACTCACCTAGTTGTACTCACCTAGTTGAGGTTGCGGGGGTCGAGTCCGAGCTCCTGGCCCCGCCTCTTCACTGATCGCTACTAGGTCACTCTCCCTGAGCCGTGAGCTTTATCGTACCTCTGCTTAAAGCTATGTATGGATCCTGCCTCCACTACATCGCTTCCCAAACTATTCCACTTACTGACTACTCTGTGGCTGAAGAAATACTTCCTAACATCCCTGTGATTCATCTGTGTCTTTAGCTTCCAACTGTGTCCCCTTGTTACTGTGTCCAATCTCTGGAACATCCTGTTTTTGTCCACCTTGTCAATTCCTCTCAGTATTTTGTATGTCGTTATCATGTCCCCCCTATCTCTCCTGTCCTCCAGTGTCGTCAGGTTGATTTCCCTTAACCTCTCCTCGTAGGACATACCTCTTAGCTCTGGGACTAGTCTTGTTGCAAACCTTTGCACTTTCTCTAGTTTCTTTACGTGCTTGGCTAGGTGTGGGTTCCAAACTGGTGCCGCATACTCCAATATGGGCCTAACGTATACGGTGTACAGGGTCCTGAACGATTCCTTATTAAGATGTCGGAATGCTGTTCTGAGGTTTGCTAGGCGCCCATATGCTGCAGCAGTTATTTGGTTGATGTGCGCTTCAGGAGATGTGCCTGGTGTTATACTCACCCCAAGATCTTTTTCCTTGAGTGAGGTTTGTAGTCTCTGACCCCCTAGACTGTACTCCGTTTGCGGCCTTCTTTGCCCTTCCCCAATCTTCATGACTTTGCACTTGGTGGGATTGAACTCCAGGAGCCAATTGCTGGACCAGTTCTGCAGCCTGTCCAGATCCCTTTGTAGTTCTGCCTGGTCTTCGATCGAGTGTATTCTTCTCATCAACTTCACGTCATCTGCAAACAGGGACACCTCAGAGTCTATTCCTTCCGTCATGTCGTTCACAAATACCAGAAACAGCACTGGTCCTAGGACTGACCCCTGCGGGACCCCGCTGGTCACAGGTGCCCACTCTGACACCTCGCCACGTACCATGACTCGCTGCTGTCTTCCTGACAAGTATTCCCTGATCCATTGTAGTGCCTTCCCTGTTATCCCTGCTTGGTCCTCCAGTTTTTGCACCAATCTCTTGTGTGGAACTGTGTCAAACGCCTTCTTGCAGTCCAAGAAAATGCAATCCACCCACCCCTCTCTCTCTTGTCTTACTGCTGTCACCATGTCATAGAACTCCAGTAGGTTTGTGACACAGGATTTCCCGTCCCTGAAACCATGCTGGCTGCTGTTGATGAGATCATTCCTTTCTAGGTGTTCCACCACTCTTCTCCTGATAATCTTCTCCATGATTTTGCATACTATACACGTCAGTGACACTGGTCTGTAGTTTAATGCTTCATGTCTGTCTCCTTTTTTAAAGATTGGGACTACATTTGCTGTCTTCCATGCCTCAGGCAATCTCCCTGTTTCGATAGATGTATTGAATATTGTTGTTAGGGGTACACATAGCGCCTCTGCTCCCTCTCTCAATACCCATGGGGAGATGTTATCTGGCCCCATTGCCTTTGAGGTATCTAGCTCACTCAGAAGCCTCTTCACTTCTTCCTCGGTTGTGTGCACTGTGTCCAGCACTTGGTGGTGTGCCCCACCTCTCCGTCTTTCTGGAGTCCCTTCTGTCTCCTCTGTGAACACTTCTTTGAATCTCTTGTTGAGTTCTTCACATACTTCCCGGTCATTTCCTGTTGTCTCTCCTCCTTCCTTCCTTAGCCTGATTACCTGGTCCTTGACTGTTGTTTTCCTCCTGATGTGGCTGTACAACAGTTTCGGGTCAGATTTGGCTTTCGCTGCTATGTCATTTTCATATTGTCTTTGGGCCTCCCTTCTTATCTGTGCATATTCATTTCTGGCTCTACGACTGTTCTCCTTATTCTCCTGGGTCCTTTGCCTTCTATATTTCTTCCATTCCCTAGCACACTTGGTTTTTGCCTCCCTGCACCTTTGGGTAAACCATGGGCTCATCCTGGCTTTTTCATTACTCCTGTTACCCTTGGGTACAAACCTCTCCTCAGCCTCCTTGCATTTTATTGCTACATATTCCATCATCTCATTAACTGGTTTCCCTGCCAGTTCTCTGTCCCACTGAACCCCGTTCAGGTAGTTCCTCATTCCTGTGTAGTCCCCTTTCTTGTAGTTTGGCTTCATTCGTCCTGGCCTTCCTGCTTCTCCCTCCACTTGTAGCTCTACTGTGTATTCGAAGCTTACAACCACATGGTCACTGGCCCCAAGGGGTCTTTCATATGTGATGTCCTCGATATCTGCACTACTGAAGGTGAATACTAAGTCCAGCCTTGCTGGTTCATCCTCTCCTCTCTCTCTTGTAGTGTCCCTTACGTGTTGGTACATGAAGT
>NC_091332.1:4738009-4763009 GCF_038502225.1 Cherax quadricarinatus
GTGTGTGTGTGTGTGTGTGTGTGTGTGTGTGTGTGTGTGTGTGTGTGTGTGTGTGTTTATGTCTGAATATGCATCTATGTTTATCCTTCAAATCGGCTAATTAATTCCCATGATTTTCTTTGAAAGATCGAAACTTGTACAGAGAGGTATCTTTACGATGCGTTCTCTGTCTCTCTCTCTCTCTCTCTCTCTCTCTCTCTCTCTCTCTCTCTCTCTCTCTCTCTCTCTCTCTCTCTCTCTCTCTCTCTCTCTCTCTCATGCTCTCCAATCCAGCAATAAATGTTCTCAGTTCCATTCATTGCGTCTCTAGTCTCCGACCAGCGAGACTATTGGTACTGGCCCCAGGTAAAAATACAACCAATCTGCTCTGTCGTTGGAACTACTTCCTCCGGGAGGTTCCAGGGATGCCACGCGTGACTAAACCCAAATCCAACTAATTTTAAGAACATTGAATCAACAAATTCATTTTTGTCTTGCAAGTGTAAAAAGGAAAGTGGAAATTAAGGGCACCCAATAAACACTATTATAAAATAGACAGTCCTCCGGTAGACCTTGAGCTAGAGAGAAGTAGATATATCTGCTTCGATCTAGATCAGAGGTTTTTCCATGTCCTCTGCTGTCTGTCTTTACCATATACTCCTCCTCTCCTATATATATATATATATATATATATATATATATATATATATATATATATATATATATATATATATATATATATATATATGTCGTGCCAAATAGGACAAGTGAAAATTTGTGTATGCAATAATTTTGCCAAAATCATTCTGAAACTAACGAAAAAAAATATATTTCACTGTGTTTTTTTGGTATTAAATTACTGAAAACAAATCTAAAATATATTTAGTTGGGTTAGGCTAAAATAAATTGTTCTTGTTATAATAAGGTTAGGTAAGTTTTCTAAGATTCTTTTGGTGCAAAATTATAAATTTTTACATCAAAATTAATGAAAAAAATATATCTTTAAACGTATAAGAGAAAATTTTAGAAAGGACTTAATTTTAAATGAGTTCTTGCTAATTGACCAGCTTTGCATATTCTGCACGACATTATATATATATATATATATATATATATATATATATATATATATATATATATATATATATATATATATATATATCACGCCTGAAATGGCTGTTTCGTTTCCCTATTTTTCGTAGTAGCTCCGTAGTGCTGAACGATTTTCGATGCAATTTGTTTTGCCCGGTTTCCTCTGACTTGTTTGTGAGCAATGAACTGAAGTGGTTCGATAAAAGATGGAGAGATAGTGTTGCAGTGAGAGATAATGTTGTAGTGAGAGATAGTGTTGTACTGAGAGATAATGCTGCAGTGAGAGATAATGCTGCAGTGAGATATAAAGCTGCAATGAGAGATAATGACATTGGGAAGTTATCAGGATGAATAACAACGTTGTAAATGCTATAATGTCACAGTACATCATGTTACACCGAGGATAACGTCCTATGTGCTATACTGACTCATACAAGTTATCCCCAATATACTTACTAAAATACACATTAAGTATACTCACTAAAATGCACATTAAGTATACTCACTGAAACATCGAAGTGTTGCAGTGTCCTGTACAGCGCAGTACACTGCAGTATACGTATTCATAGGATATGATAAACTATAATATATATTTCCTGCATTGTACACTATATATAGATGCATGAGTGCTATATTGAGTCATAAATATGTTATGTAATAGCCTGCTACACAATTTGATATCACAAGAAGTACCTTTGTATAAACTCTGGGAGTACAGGTGATGGATGTGTGAGTGTGTGTGTGTGTGTGTGTGTGTGTGTGTGTGTGTGTGTGTGTGTGTGTGTGTGTGTGTGTGTGTGTGTGTGTGTGTGTGTGTGTGTGTGTGTAAAGACCATCAAGGTAGATCGCGTGTAAGTATTAAACTAATTAACATGTTAAAAGAAGTGTCAATTATTGAAATAAGTGTCAGAAGACTTAAAACAAGTGCCAAAAGTGTTAAAACACGTGTCAAAAATGATAAAACGTATCAAAAAGTGTAACAAGTGTTTAAAATGTAAGAACAAGTGTCAAAACAGCTGTCAAAAGTCCTACAGCAAGTGCTAAAAAACGATCTAAGAAAGATTCCAGCAAACGATGTGATGAATAAGTCTGCAATAAGTCTGTCGGGGGGAGGGGGGGTAAGTTTAAGGTCCTGACAGCCCCTGTGCCTTAATCTGCCAGCGTCAGCCAAGTCGCGGACACAGCCTTAATGAGCTTGACATGTCCAAAATGGCATCTTGTTTAAAACTCTCCTCGAAATCCGCGTCTCTCTCCTTCTCTTCTCTCTCTCTCTCTCTGTTTGGAGAACCGCGAGCATTCAAGGACCTGCTCCAGATCTGAAGACTCTCATTGTCTCTGAAAACAGTCGGTAGAAAATTTCTCACGAGCGATTCGGTTTTTTCCCCTCCTTCCAGTTAAACTTTCCGCGAAGGAATAGTTGTTGGAGTGTGGTTGAGGAGGAGGAGGAGGAGGAGGAGGAGGAGGAGGAGGAGGAGGAGGAGGAGGAGGAGGAGGAGGAGAGGAGGAGGAGGAGGAGGAGGAGGAGGAGGAGGAGGAGGAGGAGGAGGAGGAGGAGGAGGAGGAGAAGGAGGAGGAAGAGGAGGAAGTGAATGAGAATGAGGAGGAATAAGAGGAGGAGGAAAAAGAGGAAGAGGACGAGGAGGAAGAGGAAGAGGAGGGCAATGAAAAACTTGTAATGAGGAGGTGGGTAATGAAGAAGTAGGAGATCATGAGGAGATGGGTGATGAAGAGGAAGAGGAAGAGGTAGGTGATGAGTTAGGTAATGAAAACCTCAGTGATAAGGAGAAACACGCGACACCAAAATATCAGAGCACACCGTGTATCAGGAGGCTACGTAACATACCCCCCCTCCTCCCTACCTTCCACATCTCCCCTACTAGTAAATCAGGTCAGCTAATATTGAAATTTACACCAAATCATTACACAAAACAATATTTGCAATTGTCAACAACCTCATTTCTCGTATCCATCACACTCATTAAGAAGTAATGAGTCTGTTCTTGTCTTGATTCACAAAAAAAACGACGTCTTGTGTGTATTAATATCAATAAAAAACGACGTGTTGTGTGTATTAATATTAATAAAATCGACGTCAGACATCTCCTGGTGACTCGAGCTGGATTAACTAACCTGCTTTCAACACCTTGAATTTCACACAGAACTTCTCAACAAATATTGCAATTAATCATCTTGTTTTACAGAGCATCCTACAGTATCTTCTAAGTATTTTTTTGTCAGGTCTTCTGCATCGCTTGGTAATTAGTGATGAATCTCCAGTGTTGATTCCTGCAGTGAGGAGAGCGCCTTCCCAGTTATGTGGCCATGTTAGGAAATTATGCATTAATGGGGGGTGTGGAGGTACTCGTGTTACGGTCACACACACATACACACACACACACTCACACACACACTCACACACACACACACACATACACACACACACACATACACACACACACACACACACACATACACACACACACACACACACACACACACACACACACACACACACACACACACACACACACACAAACACACACACACACACACACACATACACACACACACACACACACACACACACACACACACACACACACACACACACACACACACACA
Organism: Cherax quadricarinatus; assembly: GCF_038502225.1. Classification (NCBI taxonomy): domain Eukaryota; kingdom Metazoa; phylum Arthropoda; class Malacostraca; order Decapoda; family Parastacidae; genus Cherax; species Cherax quadricarinatus. The sequence goes on from NC_091332.1 coordinate 4,741,703, forward strand.
CACACACACACACACACACACACACACACACACACACACACACACACACACACACACACACACACACACATACACGCACACACACCACTGTTTCTGGTATACGTAAATGACGTTATAGGAGGGACTGAGTCAGATGTATCACTGACTGCAGATGATGTAGCATAAATGGGAAGAATGAAAACTGATGAGGATAGGAAAAGGCTACAAACGGACCTAGACAAACTAGAAGATTAGTGAAGATAAGTGGCTGCTTGAATTCAACCCCAAGCAAATGCAAGGATATGGAAAATTGTGAAAGAGGCAGGGAGGAAATCGGAATCTGAGTATAGATTCGACAGAGGTTCTTAACCTCCCTTAAAACGTAAGACCCAAAGGTGAACACAGCCCCGAACATATCGCCAGAGTCTCACATCAACCGAATAACCTCTGTAGCAAATGACTGTTTTGATAAATCTAAGAATAACTTTCAGTAATGCCGACGAAAATACACAGACAGCCTTATATATGTCAGGTGCATCCCTCCATACTACACCCTCCCTTCCCTCCATACCACACCCTCCCTTCCCTCCATACTACACCCTCCCTTCCCTCCATACCACACCCTCCCTTCCCTCCATACTACACCCTCCCTTCCCTCCATACCACACCCTCCCTTCCCTCCATATCACACCCTCCCTTCCCTCCATACCACACCCTCCCTTCCCTCCATACTACACCCTCCCTTCCCTCCATACTACACCCTCCCTTCCTCCATACTACACCCTCCCTTCCTCCATACACCCTCCTTCCTCCATACACCCTCCCTTCCCTCCATACCACACCTCCCTTCCTCCATACCACACCCTCCTTCCTCCATACCACACCTCCTCCTCCTTCCCTCCATCCTACCACCCTCCCTTCCCTCCATACCACCCTCCTTCCCCTCCACCACTCACCCTTCCTTCCTCCATACCACACCCTCCTTCCTCCATACCACACCCTTCCTCCATACCACCCCCTTCCCTCCCTTCCTCCATACCTCACCACCCTCCTTCCTCCATACCACACCCTCCTTCCTCCATACCACACCCTCCTTCCTCCATACCACACCCTTCCCTCCATACCACACCCTCCCTTCCCTCCATACCACACCCTCCCTTCCCTCCATACCGCACCCCTCCTTCCTCCTCCATACCTCACCCTCCTCCTTCCTCCATACCACACCCTCCCTTCCTCCATACCACACCCTCCTTCCCTCCATACCACACCCTCCTTCCCTCCATACCACATCCTTCCCTCCATCCACACCCTCCTTCCTCCATACCACACCCTCCTTCCCTCCCACATACCACACCCTCCCTTCCTCCATACCACACCCTCCTTCCCTCCATACCACACCCTCCTTCCCTCCATGCCACTCCCTTCCTCCATACCACACCCTCCCTTCCCTCCATACCGCACCCTCCCTTCCCTCCTCCATACCACACCCTCCCTTCCCTCCTATACCACACCTCCCTTCCCCTCCATACCACACCCTCCCTTCCCTCCATACCACATCCTCCTTCCCTCCTTTCCATACCACACCCTCCCTCTTCCCCTCCTTCCTCCATCACACCCTCCCTTCCCTCCATACCACACCCTCCCTTCCCTTCCCTCCATACGACTCCCTCCCTTCTCTCCATACCACACCCTCCCTTCCCTCCATACCACACCCTCCCTTCCCTCCATACCACACCCTCCCTTCCCTCCATACCACACCCTTCCCCCCATACCACACCCTCCCTTCCCTCCATACCACACCTCCCTCACTCTCCTCCATACCACACCCTCCCTTCCTCCATACCACACCCTCCCTTCCCTCCATACCACACCCTCCCTTCCCTCCTATATACCTTCCCACACCCTCTCTTCCCTCCATGCCACACCCTCCCTTCCCTCCATACCACACCCTCCCTTCCCTCCATACCACACCCTCCCTTCCCACCATACCACACCCTCCCTTCCCTCTATACCACACCCTCCCTTCCCTCCATACCACACCCTCTCTTCCCTCCATACCACATCCTCCCTTCCCTCCATACCACACCCTCCCTTCCCTCCATATCACACCCTCCCTTCCCTCCATACCACACCCTCCCTTCCCTCCATACCACACCCTCCCTTCCCTCCATACCACATCCTCCCTTCCCTCCATACCACACCCTCCCTTTCCTCCATACCACACCCTCCCTTCCCTCCATACCACACCCTCCCTTCCCTCCATACCACATCCTCCCTTCCCTCCATATCACACCCTCCCTTCCCTCCATACCACACCCTCCCTTTCCTCCATACCACATCCTCCCTTCTCTCCATACCACACCCTCCCTTCCCTCCATGCCACACCCTCCCTTCCCTCCAGATCGCACCCTCCCTTCCCTCCATACCACACCCTCCCTTCCATCCATACCACATACTCATTTCCCTCCATACCACACCCTCCCTTCCCTCCATACCACTCCCTCCCTTCCCTCCATACCACAACCTCCCTTCCTCCATACCACTCCTCCTTCCTCCATACCACATCCTCCCTTCCCTCCATACCACACCCTCCCTTCCCTCCATTCCACACCCTCCCTTCCCTCCATACCACATCTTCCCTTCCCTCCATACCACACCCTCCCTTCCCTCCATACCACACCCTCCCTCCCCTCCATACCACACCCTCACTTTCCTCCGTACCACACCATCCCTTCCCTCCATACCACATCCTCCCTTCCCTCCATATCACACCCTTCCCTCCATACCACACCCTCCCTTCCCTCCATACCACATCCTCCCTTCCCTCCATACCACACCCTCCCTTCCCTCCATACCACACCCTCCCTTCCCTCCATACCACACCCTCCTTCCCTCCATCCATACCACCCTCCCTTCCTCCATACCACCCACCCTCCCTTCCCTCCATCACACCCTCTTCCCTTCCATATCACATCCTCCCTTCCTCCTCCATATCACCCACCCTCCCTTCCTCCATACCACTCTCCCTCCTCCTCCATACCACATCCTCCTTCCCTCCATTCCACACCCTCCCTTCCTCCATACCACACCCTCCTTCCCTCCATACCACATCCTCCTTCCTCCATATCACACCCTCCCTTCCTTCCTCCTACCACTCCTCCCCTTCCATACTGCACCCTCCCTTCCCTCCAAACCACACCCTTCCTTCCCTCCATACCACACCCTCCCTTCCCTCCATACAACACCCTCCCTTCCCTCCATACCACACCCTCCCGTCCTCCTCCATACCACACCCTCCTTCCCTCCATACAACACCCTCCCTTCCTTCATACCTACCCTCCCTCCCTTCCCTCCATACCACCCACCCTCCGTTCCCTCCATACCATACCTCCCTTCCCTCCATACCACACCCTGACTTCCCTCCATACCACACCCTCCCTTCCCTCCATACCACATCCTCCCTTTCCTCCATACCACACCCTCCCTTCCCTCCATATCACATCCTCCCTTCCCTCCATACCACACCCTCCCTTCCCTCCATACCTCCACCTCCTCCCTTCCCTCCATACCACACCCTCCCTTCCCCTCCTTCCATACCTCACCCTCTCTTTCCCTCCATACCACATCCTCCTTCCCTCCATACCACACCCTCCCTTCCCTCAATACCACATCCTCCCTTCCCTCCATACGACACCCTCCCTTCTCTCCATACCACACCCTCCCTTCCCTCAATACTGCACCATCCCTTCCCTCCATACCACATCCTCCCTTCCCTCCATATCACACCCTTCCCTCCATACCACATCGTCCCTTCCCTCCATACCACACCCTCCCTTCCCTCCATACCACACCCTCCCTTCTCTCCATACCACACTCTCCCTTCCCTCCATACCACACCCTCCCTTCCCTCCATATCACACCCTCCCTTCCCTCCATACCACACCCTCCCTTCCCTCCGTACCACACCCTCCCTTCCCTCCATACCACACCTTCCCTTCCCACCATACCACATCCTCCCTTCCCTCCATTCCACACCCTCCCTTCCCTCCATACCACACCCTCCCTTCCCGCATACCCCACCTCCCTTCCCTCCATACCGCACCCTCCCTTCCCTCCATACCACACCCTCCCTTCCCTCCATACCACATCCTCCCTTCCCTCCATATCACACCCTCCCTTCCCTCCATACCACCCACCCTCCCTTCCCTCCATACCACATCATCCTTCCTCCATACCATACTCTCTCACTTCCCTCCATACCACACCCTCCCTTCCCTTCATACCACCCATCACTTCCCTCCATACCACATCATCCCTTCCCTCCATAACACCCTCCCTTCCCTCCATACCACCCACCCTCCTTCCCCTCCATACCACACCTCCCTTCCCTCCATACCACACCCTCCTTTCCCTCCATATCATCCTCCCTTCCCTCCATACCACCAGTCCGTTCCCTCCATACCACACCCTTCCTTCCCTCCATACCACACTCTCCCTTCCTTCCATACCACACGCTCCCTTCCCTCCACACCACACCCTTCCTTCCCTCCATACCACACTCTCCCTTCCTTCCATACCACACGCTCCCTTCCCTCCACACCACACCCTTCCTTCCCTCCATACCACACTCTCCCTTCCCTCCACCACCCACCCTCCCTTCCCTCCTATACCACCTCCTTCCCCTCCACACCACACCCTCCCTTCCCTCCATACCACATCATCCCTTCCCTCCATACCACACTCTCACTTCCCTCCATACCACACCCTCCCTTCCCTTCATACCACACCCTCACTTCCCTCCATACCACATCATCCCTTCCCTCCATAACACACCCTCCCTTCCCTCCATACCACACCCTCCCTTCCCTCCATACCACACCCTCCCTTCCCTCCATACCACACCCTCCTTTCCCTCCATATCACATCCTCCCTTCCCTCCATACCACACCCTCCGTTCCCTCCATACCACATCCTCCCTTCCCTCCATACCACACCCTCCCTTCCCTCCATACCACACCCTCCCTTCCCTCCATACCACACCCTCCCTTCCCTCCATACCACACCCTCCCTTCCCTCCATACCACACCCTCCCTTCCCTCCATACCACACCCTCCCTTCCCTCCATACCCCAACCTCCCTTCCCTCCAAACCACATCCTTCCTTCCCTCCATACCACACCCTCCCTTCCCTCCATACCACACCCTCCCTTCCCTCCATACCACACCCTCCCTTCCCTCCACATCACACCCTCCCGTCACTCCACATTCTACGCCAGACCATCCCTTCCCTCAACACCACATCCTCTCTTCCCTTCTCGCCACCGTCTCTCTGCTCGCCAAATTATTCGCCCAATCGGGTAACCTGGTCAGTGTCTGATTTACGAAGATTTCAGAGTTTAATTAATGCACGAAGGAACGAGTTCCAGAGGAAGATTTTTTTCAGCTTTCTGGATTCTGATCTTTGGGGGAGGGAGGAAGAGAGGGAGGGAGCGAGAGAGGGAGGGAGGGAGGGAGAGAGGGAGGGAGAGAGGGAGGGAGGGATAAGAGAGAGGGGAAGGTGTGAAGAACTGGAAATAGAGAGAGAAAAAATGTGATGAGGCAAGAAACAAATGATAATAGTAATAATAATTATTATTATTATTCCACTTTGTCAATGGTCCAAGTCGGACCGAAACGTCGTCGTAAGCTTCTGTCTTTTATGTGCGGGTTATTTGTGTATCGTTCCAGTCACGGTATTGTGCCTTTTTGTTATTTATATATTATTATTATTATTATTATTATTAGACTAAGAAGAGTATCTCTCATTTTATCAATCTTTCTCTTTCTCTAACCACTCAACTGCTCTGTCTCTCTCTCTCTCTCTCTCTCTCTACTCTCTCTCTACTCTCTCTCTCTCATTATTGTTTCTTCTTGCTCTTTGTCCACCACCTATCTTCTCACACCCTTCTTCCCTCCCTCTACTTTCTGATATCTTTCCTATCCCTTTCATGGGACTCTTGCCACCTCTCTTCTTCCTCTCTTCCCTTTGTGTAATCGACCCCTGGAAACACAATCCTACTATCTCCACCTTTATTCGTCCCCTCCCTTTCCATTTCGTCTGTCCTGGCCTCGTTAGCGGCGCCCTTCTGTTGCGTGTGCCGTTTTTCTCTCCTTGCTTCCTGCTGCTGCTCTGTTGCTGGTACTACTGTTGATGCTGCTGGTGGTGCTGCTGGTGATGATGGTGATGGTGTTGCTGCTGCTGCTGATGATGCAGAGTTGGTATACGAACAACCTGTGCTTGTTTGTACCTATTCATAATTCTTTTGTAACTCTTTGTTACTACTGTATTATAAATAATTTTTGGAAAATAAGTGTCATTATCAGAGTACTCACTTGGCCAGGGATCGGCCCAGTAAAGTTATCCAGTCAAAGCAAGGAAGAATAGCGAGTCAGGTTAACGTACTCACTGGCAGTGGTGTTACCATCACCCCGTGAAGACGCACTAACAAAATACGGATTAACAAAATACAATAGGACGCACCTCTGTCATAGACTACAATCTATCTGAATCCATATTAGAAGTCAACTCAGAAGTGATTCTTAATTTATTAAGAATCACTAGCTGAGGTAAACAAGAGAAAGCCTAAACTATTCGGGATAGATCAGAGGAAACACTCTATCTGGGGCAGACTAAAGGAAGCTTAACTAGCTGGAATAGAGACTAGAGGAAATTTAACCACTGAACTAGGGATCACTGAAGGCATGTAAGCAGATACTCGCCTTGTTTCCTGAAGGACAAAACACCACCAACAAGACATGTTGTATGACCCCCTACGGATCTAGTGCTTTCCCATTATAATCATATTACAGCAGTGTGAGGTGAAGAGAGCGCTGTATGGGTGGTGAGGACGGGCAGGGCTGCAGCGGACAGCCTTCAGCAACACCCAGGAAGCTGTTGCCACTAGTTGCACTGCAACTCATTAGAAAGTCCAACTCGGTGTCGCTTTTTGAGACCAGAGTCCATGATAAGTTATGATTGCAGCGACCAGTTTGAAAGCAATCAACAAGCTATTATATGGCAGACTTCCCTCTCATGGCTCGTGTACTCTCAATGTTGCCTTCATGGCCTGGGGGCCTCGAGAGGCATTTGTACTCAGCGAGTGAGAAACAGCGAGTGGGATACAGCCAGGATTTCAATCTAGGGGGAGACTAAAGCCCGAATTTCAATCTAGAGGGCGACTAGAACCAGGATTTTATTGTAAGGGAACGCTAAAGCCAGAATTTTAATAGGGGGAGACTAGAGTCAGAATTTCAATCTAAAGAAAGTGCTTAAAAAAACCCACAAGATTCTACCAAAAATTAAAGAATAAAACTGGTAAAACATTGCTTTCAGTATGTAAAGTCTCATAAAGCACGGTGTGTTTTCCTGGTCAATATAATACAGTAAAAAAATTAACCACCCCGGACTTATTCTCCTTTCTCCACACCTCCCCACATCCCCTCCTTATCTCCCCCACATCTCGTGACCATTTTTCTCCCCGCTGGGTCAAGGTGTCAGTAATTAAGTAATCCAGATATGAAACTCTTTTCCCCACACTGTCCGTTCCCCCCATCCCCGTCCCTTCAGTTTCACCCGTCCCTTTTCCCCCTTTGGTTTCACCTGTTCTTCCCACAATATTCCTCCTGTCCATGTCTCGATATTTCTCTCAGAAAGTTACAGACGTCATTACCCTCCAAAGTACAGGAACAGGTGCATGTAACCTATAATTACAGGTATAAGCACAATTGCAGCTGTAATTATACAGTTAGAAGTAAAGGTAAAGGTACATATACAGGTGTAATTACAATATATATATATATATATATATATATATATATATATATATATATATATATATATATATATATACATATATATATATATATATATATATATATATATATATATATATACATATATATATATTTATTTATTATTTTTATTATCACACCGGCCGATTCCCACCAAGGCAGGGTGGCCCGAAAAAGAAAAACTTTCACCATCATTCACTCCATCACTGTCTTGCCAGAAGGGTGCTTTACACTACAGTTTTTAAACTGCAACATTAACACCCCTCCTTCAGAGTGCAGGCACTGTACTTCCCATCTCCAGGACTCAAGTCCGGCCTGCCGGTTTCCCTGAATCCCTTCATAAATGTTACTTTGCTCACACTCCAACAGCACGTCAAGTATTAAAAACCATTTGTCTCCATTCACTCCTATCAAACACGCTCACGCATGCCTGCTGGAAGTCCAAGCCCCTCGCACACAAAACCTCCTTTACCCCCTCCCTCCAACCCTTCCTAGGCCGACCCCTACCCCGCCTTCCTTCCACTACAGACTGATACACTCTTGAAGTCATTCTGTTTCGCTCCATTCTCTCTACATGTCCGAACCACCTCAACAACCCTTCCTCAGCCCTCTGGACAACAGTTTTGGTAATCCCGCACCTCCTCCTAACTTCCAAACTACGAATTCTCTGCATTATATTCACACCACACATTGCCCTCAGACATGACATCTCCACTGCCTCCAGCCTTCTCCTCGCTGCAACATTCATCACCCACGCTTCACACCCATATAAGAGCGTTGGTAAAACTATACTCTCATACATTCCCCTCTTTGCCTCCAAGGACAAAGTTCTTTGTCTCCACAGACTCCTAAGTGCACCACTCACTCTTTTTCCCTCATCAATTCTATGATTCACCTCATCTTTCATAGACCCATCCGCTGACACGTCCACTCCCAAATATCTGAATACGTTCACCTCCTCCATACTCTCTCCCTCCAATCTGATATTCAATCTTTCATCACCTAATCTTTTTGTTATCCTCATAACCTTACTCTTTCCTGTATTCACCTTTAATTTTCTTCTTTTGCACACCCTACCAAATTCATCCACCAATCTCTGCAACTTCTCTTCAGAATCTCCCAAGAGCACAGTGTCATCAGCAAAGAGCAGCTGTGACAACTCCCACTTTGTGTGTGATTCTTTATCTTTTAACTCCACGCCTCTTGCCAAGACCCTCGCATTTACTTCTCTTACAACCCCATCTATAAATATATTAAACAACCACGGTGACATCACACATCCTTGTCTAAGGCCTACTTTTACTGGGAAAAAATTTCCCTCTTTCCTACATACTCTAACTTGAGCCTCACTATCCTCGTAAAAACTCTTCACTGCTTTCAGTAACCTACCTCCTACACCATACACTTGCAACATCTGCCACATTGCCCCCCTATCCACCCTGTCATACGCCTTTTCCAAATCCATAAATGCCACAAAGACCTCTTTAGCCTTATCTAAATACTGTTCACTTATATGTTTCACTGTAAACACCTGGTCCACACACCCCCTACCTTTCCTAAAGCCTCCTTGTTCATCTGCTATCCTATTCTCCGTCTTACTCTTAATTCTTTCAATTATAACTCTACCATACACTTTACCAGGTACACTCAACAGACTTATCCCCCTATAATTTTTGCACTCTCTTTTATCCCCTTTGCCTTTATACAAAGGAACTATGCATGCTCTCTGCCAATCCCTAGGTACCTTACCCTCTTCCATACATTTATTAAATAATTGCACCAACCACTCCAAAACTACATCCCCACCTGCTTTTAACATTTCTATCTTTATCCCATCAATCCCGGCTGCCTTACCCCCTTTCATTTTACCTACTGCCTCACGAACTTCCCCCACACTCACAACTGGCTCTTCCTCACTCCTACAAGATGTTATTCCTCCTTGCCCTATACACGAAATCACAGCTTCCCTATCTTCATCAACATTTAACAATTCCTCAAAATATTCCTTCCATCTTCCCAATACCTCTAACTCTCCATTTAATAACTCTCCTCTCCTATTTTTAACAGACAAATCCATTTGTTCTCTAGGCTTTCTTAACTTGTTAATCTCACTCCAAAACTTTTTCTTATTTTCAACAAAATTTGTTGATAACATCTCACCCACTCTCTCATTTGCTCTCTTTTTACATTGCTTCACCACTCTCTTAACTTCTCTCTTTTTCTCCATATACTCTTCCCTCCTTGCATCACTTCTACTTTGTAAAAATTTCTCATATGCTAACTTTTTCTCCCTTACTACTCTCTTTACATCATCATTCCACCAATCGCTCCTCTTCCCTCCTGCACCCACTTTCCTGTAACCACAAACTTCTGCTGAACACTCTAACACTACATTTTTAAACCTACCCCATACCTCTTCGACCCCATTGCCTATGCTCTCATTAGCCCATCTATCCTCCAATAGCTGTTTATATCTTACCCTAACTGCCTCCTCTTTTAGTTTATAAACCTTTACCTCTCTCTTCCCTGATGCTTCTATTCTCCTTGTATCCCATCTACCTTTTACTCTCAGTGTAGCTACAACTAGAAAGTGATCTGATATATCTGTGGCCCCTCTATAAACATGTACATCCTGAAGTCTACTCAACAGTCTTTTATCTACCAATACATAATCCAACAAACTACTGTCATTTCGCCCTACATCATATCGTGTATACTTATTTATCCTCTTTTTCTTAAAATATGTATTACCTATAACTAAACCCCTTTCTATACAAAGTTCAATCAAAGGGCTCCCATTATCATTTACACCTGGCACCCCAAACTTACCTACCACACCCTCTCTAAAAGTTTCTCCTACTTTAGCATTCAAGTCCCCTACCACAATTACTCTCTCACTTGGTTCAAAGGCTCCTATACATTCACTTAACATCTCCCAAAATCTCTCTCTCTCCTCTGCATTCCTCTCTTCTCCAGGTGCATACACGCTTATTATGACCCACTTCTCGCATCCAACCTTTACTTTAATCCACATAATTCTTGAATTTACACATTCATATTCTCTTTTCTCCTTCCATAACTGATCATTTAACATTACTGCTACCCCTTCCTTTGCTCTAACTCTCTCAGATACTCCAGATTTAATCCCATTTATTTCCCCCCACTGAAACTCTCCTACCCCCTTCAGCTTTGTTTCGCTTAGGGCCAGGACATCCAACTTCTTTTCATTCATAACATCAGCAATCATCTGTTTCTTGTCATCCGCACTACATCCACGCACATTTAAGCAACCCAGTTTTATAAAGTTTTTCTTCTTCTCTTTTTTAGTAATTGTATACAGGAGAAGGGGTTACTAGCCCATTGCTCCCGGCATTTTAGTCGCCTCATACGACACGCATGGCTTACGGAGGAAAGATTCTTTTCCACTTCCCCATGGACAATAGAAGAAATAAAAAAGAACAAGAGCTATTTAGAAAAAGGAGAAAAACCTAGATGTATGTATATATATATATGCATGTGCGTGTCTATGAAGTGTGACCAAAGTGTAAGTAGGAGTAGCAAGATATCCCTGTTATCTTAGCGTGTTTATGAGACAGAAAAAGAAACCAGCAATCCTACCATCATGCAAAACAGTTACAGGTTTTTGTTTCACAGTCATCTGGCAGGACGGTAGTACTTCCCTGGGTGGTTGCTGTCTACCAACCTACTACCTATATATATATATATAATTATATATATATAATATATATAATTATATTTATATATAATTATATATATATAATTATATATATATATAATTAAAATATATATATATATATATATATATATATATATATATATATATAATTACAATATACATATATATATATATATATATATATATATATATATATATATATATATATATATATATATAGATATATACACGCGTGAGCGTGTTTGATAGGAGTGAATGGAGACAAATGGGTTTTAATACTTGGCGTGCTATTGGAGTGTGAGCAAAGTAACATTTATGAAGGGGTTCAGGGAAACCGGCAGGCCGGACTTGAGTCCTGGAGATGGGAAGTACAGTGCCTGCACTCTGAAGGAGGGGTGTTAATGTTGCAGTTTAAAAACTGTAGTGTAAAGCACCCTTCTGGCAAGACAGTGATGGAGTGAATGATGGTGAAAGTTTTTCTTTTTCGGGCCACCCTGCCTTGGTGGGAACCGGCCAGTGTGATAATAAAAAAAATAAAATATATATATATATATATATATATCCCTCCCTCCCTGACACTCTCCCTCTCTCTTTCTCTCTCTTTCTTTCTCTCTCTCTTTCCTCTTGGTTCTTCCCTCACTGGGAGCTTATGGGAACTCTAAATATATTAAATACGAAAAGTAACTGGATGTGATCTTCCTTACTGTTGAATATTACCTTTGATTAATTCTGTAATCAGAAAGGTAATGTTCTTAATTAGAACTCGTAGAGAGAGAGGGGGAGGCAGAGACAAAGAGGGGCGAAAGAGGTACAGAAAGCGAGATAGCTGAAGACAGAAACAGAGATGGCGAGAGAAAGAGAAAATTACCAGTGAGATTTTTCCATTAGAAATATGTCATTTAATATCGCATATATGTTTTCCTCTTTCTGTTAGCCAACTACCGAAGTGTTACTTCTCACCTGCTCACCTGACCTGTCTTCTAGTTTCTCCCCTCACCTCTTCACCTGAACTATCTTCTAGTTTCTCCCCTCACCTCTTCACCTGACCTGTCTTGTAGTTTCTCCCCTCACCTCTTCACCTGACCTGTCTTCTAGTTTTCTCCTCACCTCTTCACCTGACCTGTCTTCTAGTTTTCTCCTCACCTCTTCACCTGACCTGTCTTCTAGTTTTCTCCTCACCTCTTCACCTGACCTGTCTTCTAGTTTTCTCCTCACCTCTTCACCTGACCTGTCTTCTAGTTTTCTCCTCACTTCTTCACCTGACCTGTCTTCTAGTTTTCTCCTCACTTCTTCACCTGACCTGTCTTCCAGTTTTCCCCTCACATTTTCACCTGACCTGTCTTTTAGTTTCTCCCCTCACCTCTTCACCTTACCTGTCTTCTAGTTTCTCCCCTCACCTCTTCACCTGACCTGTCTTCTAGTTTTCTCCTCACCTCTTCACCTGACCTGTCTTCTAGTTTTCTCGTCACCTCTTCACCTGACCTGTCTTCTAGTTTCTCCCCTCACCTCTTCACCTGACCTGTCTTCTAGTTTTCTCCTCACCTCTTCACCTGACCTGTCTTCTAGTTTTCTCCTCACCTCTTCACCTGACCTGTCTTCTAGTTTTCTCCTCACCTCTTCACCTGACCTTTCTTCTAGTTTCTCCCCTCACTTGCTCGCCTGACCTGTCTTTTAGTTTTCCCCTCACCTTTTTACCTGACTAGTCTTCTGGGTTTCTCCTAATTTTCTCGTTCAAGTCACTCTTTCTCGACATTAACACAGAGAAAAGCTCAGTACCCCAAGCCACGGTCGTGGTGGCTTACTCTTTCTTATCCTCATACACAAAAACACTTGTCATGGTTCCGTATCATGTACACATACCAAAATAAGCATGAAAATTACCTCGGTAGATGAGAGGGAAAAATTACAAGTTGATAATTAAGTCTTTCAGTGGGAAGTGAAGAATAAAATCACGTTTAATGGCGACACGTTCCAGTTGCTGAGACATAGAAAGAATGAAGAACGCAAAAGGGATATATAACTACAAATTTTTAAAGGTGTGGACCCGTAAGCCAGCGGAAGGCCTCGGTCAGATGACCAAAAGCTCAAGCTGCGGGTCATCATCTGACTGTGCCATCATCATCTGACCCGCGTCAAGGAATACCTGTCCTGTTTCCTGACAAATCTTACCTAACCTAACGCAACAGGGTCACTGCATACAAAACAGGAGAGAACTACCAAACACAACGAAAGAAACACGAAGGGACAAGGGAGTGATAATGTCAGCTGACCTTTCTATTAGAAAACACAATAAGGAAAATATCATGACGGCCACGAAAATGATGCAATGGATAATGAGAACTTCCAAAATCAGGAAAAATGGTGCTGATGATGATGCTATTCAAATCGCTTGTGCTGTTTTACTGAGAATATTGCTTAAAATTGATGACTACGTTCAGAGCAGGAGAGATATCAGAGCTAGAACAGATTCAAAGATCATTTACGGGACGAATAGAGCATTTAAATTACTGGAAATGCCTCACAGTCCTAAATATGTACTCGCTGGGGCGTGAGAGAGAGAGAGAGAGAGAGAGAGAGAGTAAATATCGTGTAATAAATCCAGTGAGAGGTAGTGGCACTGAGCACACTGCAACAACATTGGTGGTCCCAGACATTTTAACAACTTCCCAAAGATATTATAAACATTGCCTTAAAAAGTGTAGGTGTCTTCAACAGGAAACTCGACAAATTTTTCCGCCAAGTGCTGGCTGGATCAACGATGCTGTGAGGGATATGACTTCTAGTGGGCCGCCAGCAGTAACAGCCTGGTTGACCAGGCAAACAAAAGACAAGCATGGCATAGGGACGGACTGCGGGAGAAGACACACTCACCGTCCCTATCAAAGGTACCAGTCACTGTATACTGACTTTTCTTATTCTGGGTAATATCTGGCATAATTTATGTTCTCTTCCATTTCTACCGCCATCGCTTCACTCCCCTTTCTGTTTACCACTACTCCCCTTACTACTACTTATAATACTACTACTACTACTACTACCAGCATTACCTCCACCACTTCTTCTCCACTTCCTCCTTCCTCTCTCTGTTTCAATCCCTGTCTCCCACTCCTATATATACTGGCTCCCTCACCATCTTGTGTTAGGGTGACTTGTAAATGGTTCAAGTCGGACCCAAACATCGTCACAAGCTTCTCTCTCCTATGTGCCACTTATCTGTGTGTTCTTTCAGAAATTTGCCATATACTTTTCCTCCATAGTTCACCCTAAACCTTCACTTTTAGTGCACCAGAACACATTCTACTGTCACTTCAAGTATACAGTTCTTTGTTAATGTTGTGGCTGATTGTACAGACGCTGTTCATGGATAATTATCAACTCTCTATGAATATTTCAAACAGCATATGAAAAAAAATAGCAGCATCTTATACCATATTAAGTTTCTTGATGTGAACACTTGAAGATGACCACATCGTGCGAGAGAGAGAGACAGAGAGAGAGAGAGAGAGAGAGAGAGAGAGAGAGACAGACAGAGAGTAAGCATCGTAAAAATACCTCTCGCTGTAAGTTTCAATCTTTCAGAGAAAATCATGTCAATTAATTAGCCGATTTAGTTCCCGATGAGAGGTGAAAAAAATATAAATAATGATGTGATTGGCTCATGTGTTGATGTCAATATATGAGTCATTAACGTAATTAGTCAGAAACTGAAGTTTTACCGCAATTATGATTGTTATATACTGCCCAGTGTTTGTCCCTTCATAAGGAGCTGCATTCTCAGGACCAAACCACATTACCTCTAATTTCTCATTGGCCGAATGACCTCTTCGGGTTTAGTGCCTCCCAATTATATATATATATATATATATATATATATATATATATACATATATATATATATATATACATACATATATACAGACATAAAAATACATATATATATATATACATACATACATATACATATATATATATATATATATACATATATATATATATATATACATACATACATATACATATATATATATATATACATACATACATATAAATATATATATATATATAAATAAATATATACATATATATATATATATATATATATATATCTATATATATATATATATATATATATATATATATATATATATATATATATATATATATATATATATATATATTTTATCACACCGGCCGATTCCCACCAAGGCAGGGTGGCCCGAAAAAGAAAAACTTTCACCATCATTCACTCCATCACTGTCTTGCCAGAAGGGTGCTTTACACTACAGTTTTTAAACTGCAACATTAACACCCCTCCTTCAGAGTGCAGGCACTGTACTTCCCATCTCCAGGACTCAAGTCCAGCCTGCCGGTTTCCCTGAACCCCTTCATAAATGTTACTTTGCTCACGCTCCAACAGCACGTCAAGTATTAAAAACCATTTGTCTCCATTCACTCCTATCAAACACGTTCACGCATGCCTGCTGGAAGTCCAAGCCCCTCGCATATATATATATATATATATATATATATATATATATATATATATATATATATATATATATATATATATCACCTCTGGAACTGTCCTGGGGATCCTCATCCTCAGAGAAAAGAATAAACTTACTTCAGGAAAAACTCAAGGTTCTTCCCTGAGCTGTTTGAATAGTCTTCTCCAACCGTCCCTTATATTCCATTTTCTATGTAGACTTTATTTAAAGACAAAATACATTGTCAAAAATACAATAGAGAGTAGAACAACATAGATAACAACTCAGAGCTACATCTCGAATACTTCGTCCAGCTCCCCGGCGGTGGGCCGTGTACCCAGAATGCTGCAGGCATTTCCTCTCTGGATCGCAACACTGAGTTTCTGAAAGAGGAAGCTGGCTGCTTTGTGATACTTGGTTTCTGTGATGAGTTTTTCACCCAACTCTTTGAGCAACTTTAGAGCACACTTGCCCCATGCTTCAAGGGTCTCCGACCCTACCGGGATGAAGTTATAGCAGTGGGGAAGGCCTTCATATTTCCGGGTCTTCTGGGTCTCCTTGTAGCTGGCGGCTTCACCCCCTTCAGATTCAGAGTATGGCAAGTAGGTGTCTGCCAATGTGGCGGCACAGGTGTAGTCCCAGGCAATCTGCTTACCATTCTTCCAGAGTAACATAGTGGCTCCATCAGGATGCTTTTGACTTCCGTCAGACCTCTGCACTTGGGGTTCCCGTTGAGCTGGGCAACGGGCTGTGGCGAGGCTTTTCGGCGGCTAGGCGAAGAGCAACACCAATCCGGATGGCCTGTGGGTCAAGTCGAGTGCCCAGGGAGGAATTGGAAACAGATAAAAGGAAATCTCCTGAGTGTGGTGCCTTCACTGCCAGGAGACGAGCTTTGTCCTTTCCTGAAGCGCTGGCTAGCACTGTGTTGGCGATTTTTTCCATGATCGGTTTGTTCCAGCGGGACTGTTTGCGTTCTTTGGGAGGAGCTGATCTACTGGAGGAGTCTGCAAAGGTGTCCCACAGCATGTCTGCTTCAATGAACACAAATAACCCACAAATAGAAGAGAGGAGCTTATATATATATATATATATATATATATATATATATATATATATATATATATATATATATATATATATATATATATATATATATATAAGTCCTTTTTAAAATATACGTTTAAAGATATATATTAATGTTAATGTAAAAATTTATAATTTTGCACCAAAAGAATCTTAGAAAACTTCCTACTTACAGGACTCAATCGTCACTCCAACAATTCGTAATTCGATACGCCAGTCAATTATGATCAACTAATTGATAAATAAATCAACCAATTAATAAATCATTCAATTAACCAGGTAATCAATGAACTCATTTACCGTATCATTCAACAAGTCAGTCAATTAATCAAACAGCAAATAGTTCAATCAATAATCTAATTTGTCAACTAATCAATCAATCAGCGAGTTAGCTCGTAACAGATGTTCTCTCACTTCCATTACAAAATGTTAGAAAAAAATGTGTGTGTGTGTGTGTGTGTGTGTGTGTGTGTGTGTGTGTGTGTGTGTGTGTGTGTGTGTGTGTGTGTGTGTAACATCTGTAAACGAACATAGGAGCTCTTAATTTAACCCTGTAGAGAGAGAGAGAGAGAGATGGTCAAGCATTCCACTAGGGTTCAGCAGATATTTCAGTTTCATAAGTATCGTTCCAGCAGAGCTGAAGTTACTATTACTTGGGAATTACCATCCCTCGGGACGACCTATCCTACAAACAATTTACATAAATATGCAACTGGCAGGGAAGGGGGGGGTGAGCCCCTCAAAACAGCTGTGGACCACCTCTCCCCCCCCACCCTAAAGTACACCAATATACAACTCGCTTATCTCACGCCGATTGGAAACTTTAGCTTCCCCTCTCTCACTTCCCCCCTCCCTCACTTCCCCCTTCCCCTCTCCCCGTTACCCCTCACCCCTCTCCCCCTTCGAACACACACAACACTTCCTCTCCCCCCCCTAAAGTATCTTCTAGGATTTGCACCACCCCCAATCTGAACGTCCCTCCCCCTCCCCCCGCTCCTCCCGCCGCCCTGCCTCACCAATCAGCTGCTGCGGCATCTCTCGCTATGGAGAAAAAAAAAGAATTCGCCACAACTCGTTCGTTTCCATTTGTAAGGCTTCGAATAAGTAATGAGACGCGAAGGATCTCAGTGAGGGAGAAGGGGAGGGAGCAGAGAGGGAGGGAGGGAGGGAGGGAGGAGAGAAAAAGAAGGAGGGAGGAACGAGAGAACGAGAGAGAGAGAGAGAGAGAGAGAGAGAGAGAGAGAGAGAGAGAGAAGGACTATTGGATGCAAACAGCATGAGGGGAGAGAGAAAGAAAGGGGAAAAAAGAAAGAGGAAAGGGAAAATTTGAGAAAGGAGGAAGGAGAGACGGAAAGATACCTGGGTATGTTTAAAGATAATGACAATAAAGCAATAACAAACAATAACAGCAATAACAATAAACAATAACAGAAGTAACAATAGCCCTGAAAAATGTGAAAACCAGCGGTTATAATAATAATAATAATAATAATAATAATAATAATTAATATTATTATTATTATTATTATTATTATTATTATTATCATCATCATCATCATTCTTGCGCTACCGTTATTATCATTCTGTTTATCAAAACCATTGCTATTTTCTGAAAATATTTTTCCTCGCTCTCCTTCACGTAGTTACGATGTATTGGAGAAATGCCGGGAGAGGCGAGGCAGAGCGAGGCGAGGCATGGCGAGGCGAGGCAGGGCGAGGCGAGGCAGAGCGAGTAGAGGCAGGTCGAGTAGAGGCAGGTCGAGTAGAGGCAGGTCGAGTAGAGGCAGGTCGAGTAGAGGCAGGTCGAGTAGAGGCAGGGAGCGTGTCACCTGTTCACAACTAGTAAGAAATACTATAATCCTTAAAAAATCATTAAAAATAGAGATTAACGTGAACTCTGAGAGAGATAGCATACCTTCTAAGTGTTTCCAAGTGCGAAACACGTTATCCACGACTTTTCAGTTAAGTGGTCAACGTTTTATATGCCAATGAATTTCTTTTAAGGTTAAACACAACATTAAACACAACAATAAGAGTAGAGGAGGGGAGGGGGGATATGACAACGACGTTTCAGATACTCGGAAGACAATGTTATGATAGCAGGGACAGAGTGTTTGAAAGCAGGCATGATCAGTAAGTGGAATGCTCTGAGAAACTGTGGAAAGTGAATTTAATGCACAGTTTCAAGAGTAGGCATGACATTGCCACGAAGATCCTTATTGTGGTCGTTCACGAGTGCAGCGCACACACACAAACACACACACACACACACACACACACACACACACACACACACACACACACACACACACACACACACACACACACACACACACATACGATAAAGCTCATGGAACAAGAGTGGACTTAGTAGCGACCAGCGAAGAGGCGCAGCCAGGAGCTATACTCGACCCCTGCAGCCACAACTAGTTGAGCGCACTCACACACAAACACTAAATATTCTTTCTCTCCGTGTGTTGTGCGAGTTACATTATTCTGCGAGTGTTGGAGATGTATGTAGATTACTCCTGCTACCTTTGTATACATAACCTCAGTATGTATAAATTTCTTCTTGTACCTGCTGTATACATGACCTGAGCATGTATAAATTTCTTGAAATCATTGTAGGTGATCTAATTCAACTAAATTCTGAAACATTAATTTTAGTTTCATTCCTCTGGAAGATGTTATCTGTTATTTTATTATGTATGGAGACAGACACAAGAAAAAAAAACAGAGTTTGTCTGTATATTTTGACCTCTGAGGTTCTTTCAGCAGATCTGCAGAAGAGGGTCTCAGATGGAGGTCAAAACATAATAAATTTAATCTCAAGTGTTAGCTGCATTAATCACTGCTAAGAGAGACCTCAAGCACTCTGGTCAGGGACTGAGCCGAGGGAGCGCTGACTCCCCGGAACACTCTCCGTGTAGGCCTATATCGCATGTATCATTCCCACCCCCCAGCCTTCACACGTCCACATCACCATCTGTTCACACACCCATCGCCAGTTTCACTGTATTTATACTGTCAGGGTAAACGTCAGCCGATTTCCACCTTTTCTCTGTTGAGATGAACGGGCCATGTAGTAAATTTTAGCTCGTCGATGTGGTGTGCATCGTGTATGTTACGTGTATTTAGTGTGCATCACGTAACCAGTTCTTGCATTTCCTCTAATCAACAAAGCCGGAATTTATGGCTGTGAAGTTTTACGGGCCCCCTACTATACTCTGGGCGAGGGGATGACTCCAGACAAATTGACGTTATACCTACACTCCTGGTCTGGAGTCAGTCTCTCATTTACTGTGCCTGATTACACATACTGATTTCTTTTGTGTAAGCATATAAGACAATGGGAGTGAGTGAACTCATTTTGCTCTCTCACTTATCTTAATAATTTTTAGTAGGTATCTGCCTACATTACTGCAAAGCACTATCCTTCTTTGGTGATTGCTTTGCCTGTCTTGCTCTTTGATCAGTGCTGGTGACTTGTCTTACTGCCAGGTATTGCAGATCTACTTTGAACCTGTACGCCTAATAGTCGATAATCGCATTTGCAGCGAATATGGACGACTCATCTACGCGATGCGGCCCACGCCGAGGTTACGGAGCCTGTCGCTGTCGTACTAGACTACGAGGGATTATTCCCGTTCTGGGCTCGGTTTCTTTTAGGTTTGTTCCTTTAATGATTCGTTTCACCCTGGGTTTAGTCTGTTGTGGGTTCAGTCAACTGCGAGTTCATTCAAGTTTGGGTTCGGCTCGCTCTTATGTTGGTTCAGTTCGTTCTTATGTCGGTCCGGTTTGGATTCGATTCGTTCTTATATCGGCCCAGTTTGGGTTCGGTTCGTACTTGTGTCGGTCCGGTTCGGGTTCGGTTCGTTCTTATATCGGCCCAGTTTGGGTTCGGTTCGTACTTGTGTCGGTCCGGTTCGGGTTCGGTTCGTTCTTATATCGGCCCAGTTTCGGTTCGGTTCGTTCTTATGTCGGTCCGGTTTGTATTCGGTTCGTTCTTGTGTCGGTCCGGTTTGGATTCAGTTCGTTCTTATGTCGGTTCGGATTGTATTCGGCTCGTTCTTGTGTCGGTCCAGTTTGGGTTCGGTTCGTTCTTATGTCGGTGCGGTTTGGGCTCTGTAAGTTACATGTTCGGTTCGTTCTCATTTCAGCCAGTTCTGAGGTTCGATCTGGGCTCGTTGCCGTGTTCGGACCATCCTGGGGACGGCTCTGGCTTCGGTTTC
>NC_091332.1:4770509-4788009 GCF_038502225.1 Cherax quadricarinatus
TAAGATCGCCAGTTACACGCCTCCATGTTGTAAGATAGCCAGTTACACGCCTCCATGTTGTAAGATCGCCAGTCACACGCCTCCATGATGTAAGATCGCCAGTTACACGCCTCCATGTTGTAAGATAGCCAGTTACACGCCTCCATGTTGTAAGATAGCCAGTTACACGCCTTCATGTTGTAAGATAGCCAGTTACACGCCTCCATGTTGTAAGATAGCCAGTTACACGCCTCCATGTTGTAAGATAGCCAGTTACACGCCTCCATGTTGTAAGATAGCCAGTTACACGCCTCCATATTGTAAGATAGCCAGTTACACGCCTCCATGTTGTAAGATCGCCAGTTACACGCCTCCATGTTGTAAGATAGCCAGTTACACGCCTCCATGTTGTAAGATAGCCAGTTACACGCCTCCATGTTGTAAGATCGCCAGTTACACGCCTCCATGTTGTAAGATCGCCAGTTACACGCCTCCATGTTGTAAGATCGCCAGTTACACGCCTCCATGTTGAAAGATCGCCAGTTACACGCCTCCATGTTGAAAGATCGCCAGTTACACGCCTCCATGTTGAAAGATTGCTAGTCACACGCCTCCATGTTGCAAGATCGCCAGTCACACGCCTCCATGTTGAAAGATCGCTAGTCACACGCCTCCATGTTGTAAGATCGCCAGTTGCACGCCTCAATGTTGTAAGATCGCCAGTTACACGCCTCCATGTTGTAAGATCGCCAGTTACACGCCTCCATGTTGTAAGATCGCCAGTCACACGCCTCCATGTTGTAAGATCGCCAGTCACACGCCTCCATGTTGAAAGATCGCCAGTTACACGCCTCCATGTTGAAAGATCGCAAGTCACACGCCTCCATGTTGCAAGAGCGCCAGTTACACGCCCCCATGTTGTAAGATCGCCAGTCACACGCCTCCATATTGAAAGATCGCTAGTCACACGCCTCCATGTTGTAAGATCGCCAGTCACACGCCTTCATTTTGAAAGATCGCTAGTCACACGCCTCAATGTTATAAGATCGCCAGTTACACGCCTCCATGTTGAAAGATCGCCAGTTACACGCCTCCATGTTGCAAGATCGCCAGTTACGCGCCTCCATGTTGTAAAATCGCCAGTCATACGCCTTCATGTAAGATCGCCAGTCACACGCCTTCATGTTGAAAGATCGCCGGTTACACGCCTCCATGTTGTAAGATCGCCAGTCATACGCCTTCATGTAAGATCGCCAGTCACACGCCTTGATGTTGTAAGATCGCCAGTCACACTCCTTCATGTTGTAAGATCGCCAGTCACACGCCTTCATGTAAGATCGCCAGTCACACGCCTTCATGTTGAAAGATCGCCGGTCACACGCCTCCATGTTGTAAGATCGCCAGTCACACGCCTTCATGTTGAAAGATCGCCGGTCACACGCCTCCATGTTGTAAGATCGCCAGTCACACGCCTTCATGTTGTAAGATCGCCAGTCACACGCCTTCATGTTGTAAGATCGCCAGTCACACGCCTTCATGTTGTAAGATCGCCAGTCACGCCTCCATGTTGAAAGATCGCCAGTTACACGCCTTCATGTTGTAAGAGCCCCAGTTACGCGCCTCCATGTTGTAAGATCGCCAGTCACACGCCTCCATGTTGTAAGATCGCCAGTCACACGCCTCCATGTTGTAAGATCGCCAGTCACACGCCTCCCTCTTTTAACATTATTTTCCAGCCTTCCTATAATAAGGTAATCATTTTAATGCTCCACACGCCTCCTTGTGCTAAAATAACTACTCTCACGACTCACTGTTATAGGATAATTATTCCCGGGCTTCTCTCTCTTAGACGATAACCACAACTTCCTGTTATAAGATAACCACAACTTCCTGTTATAACCACAACTTCCTGTTATAACCACAACTTCCTGTTATAACCACAACTTCCTGTTATAAGATAACCACACCTTCCTCTTATAAGACAACCACAACTTTCTGTTATCTTATAATCAACTACAGTTTGTAGAGGATGATAACATAAGGAAGCAATCCCAAGGTAGGACACTGGAGCAATGACAAAGGCTGGCATCTGTTGCAAGCTTCAGCGGCAATACTGCAACGTCGAGAGGTCGCCAGTGTCTATAAAGGTTAATAGAGCCAGGTAATCGTGCCTTCTGGCTGGCACCATTCTGAATGGATTCCTTCCCTTCCCTCCCGCCTACCGCCTTCTCCTCCCGGCACCCTTCTGAATGGCGAGACCTCCACTCTCTCTTTACCTCCTCCTTCCTTACCTCCGGGAGAGCGAAGAGGCGAGGAAGGAGGAGGAGGAGAAGGAAGAAGATGGAGGAGGAGGGAAAATGTGACAAGTGCTGTTGTTTTCTCCTATTTAACAAAATTAGATACATCAGCAGTGTGATGCTTCTCTAGTCTGAGTGACAGTTGTGTAGTGGGAACAGACGCAAGCTGCGTGTTACCCGCATCAGATTTCATCACTTAGGATGGATTACGTAGCGATGAAATTAGTCAGTTTGAGCTGGGAGACTTCAGCAGTGTCAACCCGAGGTGGGAGACTTCAGTAGTGTTAACCCGAGGTGGAAGACTTCAGTAGTGTTAACCCGAGGTGGGAGACTTCAGCAGTGTCAACCCGAGGTGGGAGACTTCAGCAGTGTCAACCCGAGGTGGGAGACTTCAGCAGTGTCAACCCGAGGTGGGAGACTTCAGCAGTGTCAACCCGAGGTGGGAGACTTCAGTAGTGTTAACCCGAGGTGGGAGACTTTAGCAGTGTCAACCCGAGGTGGGAGACTTCAGCAGTGTCAACCCGAGGTGGGAGACTTCAGTAGTGTCAACCCGAGGTGGGAGACTTCAGCAGTGTGAACCCGAGGTGGGAGACTTCAGCAGCGTCAACCCGAGGTGGGAGACTCCAGAAGCGAGATGAGGATATCATTTAGTACTCAATTACTATTACCCAGAATGACCAATCCACTACACACGAGAAATAGAATTTTAATAAAGATATCTCCAACACAGAGAAGGAGCAACCCAAACTACATTATACATCCAAGAATGTATCAGTGTAGCAACAATACAAATTCGTCGCATCAAGGGCCTCTGAGTATATTAAATTTTGCCACCGAAGTGGCTAGTTTATTGTTTATTGTGGAGGGTAGCGCAGGAGTATATGGATATACTTGTCCTGTTTTCGTCAGGAAACTGGACAAGTGTTTCCTGACGGGGGTCTCAGTCATATAATGACCCGCAGCTGGGGAGCTTTTGGTCATCTGACCGAAACCTTCCACTGGTATATCGGTCCAACCCCCCCCCCCCACCTTAAAAATTAAAGAATTAGATTTATTTGTCTTCACGAAGCTGGCCAGAAGAATGGTGCACCAACATTGCTGGGATTACCTCCCTCCCACCTTCCTTCCCTCCCTCCCCCCCCCTCTCTCTCTCTCTCTCTCTCCAGTAACTCATGCCAAAGTCCTTGTCTATTCTGCAGTTTAATCTTCTCTGCCTCTCTCCACTGGAAGACAACTGAAGAAGTTCCTCCACAGTGTTATATACAGTCACTACCAAGGCTCCGGCAGTGACTGTCAGTATGTGAGTATTTGCTAGGGCACTCTGTACACACACACACACACACACACACACTACCCCCCTTCTAGGATCCTATATTCTCGTCTATCTCCTTAGCTTTGCCTTCCGTACCTCTCCTTCTCTATCTTCCTCTTCTCCCTCTTCCTGCAGTCAGGTTAATTATGACAGAAAGAGCAATGTTGGCGAGGAAGCTTTCGCAAGAATTCATGTGATTAAATTTTGTCAGTACATAGCGGAGAGTGAAGTGTCTTAAGCAGTGGAGGAAGGAGCTTTAATCTGCAGCAAATATGTGGCAGCTTCATCGCTAGACACTTTAACACACCTGACAAAGAGACAAAGACGGTATGTGAAGTTCGTAGTAATTTCGGCATAGCAGTACGAGGGAAGTTGCTCTTTCGTGTGTTTGTTGTTGTTGTCGGGGTGTTGCCGCTGCTGTTTGTGTTCGAGGGTTGTGTTGTATTGGTTGCTTTTGTTGTTGTTGGTTATGGTGTGGTTGGTAGTGGTTGGCGACGCAACCAGATAGATGTGCAGCTCGTGGAAGCAAATGTGGTACACAGTTTCAAAAGTGTGTAAGAGTACAACACACACACACACACACACACACACACACACACACACACACACACACACACACACACACACACACACACACACACACACAAACAAACACACACACAACCCGAGCTGGGAGACTTCAGCAGGGAGATGAGGATATCGTCAAGTATTCCATTACTATTACCAAGAATGACCAGTCCAATACACAGGAGCTATGACTCGACACCTGCAACCACAACTAGGTGAGTACACACACACACACACACACACACACACACACACACACACACACACACACACACACACACAATAAAAGCTGTGATCACTGTGTGTGTGCGCCAGGCAGGGGTAACGAGCAAATATTTACATTCCTTGCACTATGTGTATGTTGTTTCAGTGTTCCCACCACTGCTGTTATTCCCTAAATTCCTCGTCAAAAGTACCACAGCATTTTAAATTTGACCGCAAACATCGGTGAAAACCGGAATGTTACGTCCAATGTTTCACACCCTCGGCGTCCATTGTGTAGTATTAACGTTTTTTCACTTCGTAAAGTTGTTAATTTATCACTGCGGGAGGAAATAATTTTGAGCTAAAAATCGTGGCAATTTTATAAGAATTTCTGTTTTAATTAATTGGGTTTTATTTTGTAATCGGATTTTTTTAACAAGCATTGTGTTGTATGCGAGGCCTGGTCTCAGACCGGGCCCCGGGGGCGTGGACCCCCCGAAACCCTCTTCAGGTATGTATGTGTGTATGTATGGATATATATGCACACATGGGTCCAAAAACTATGAATCGACCCCTGCAACCATATATAGGTCAGTACACACACACACACACACACACACACACATATATATATATATATATATATATATATATATATATATATATATATATATATATATATATATATATACATATATATATATATATATATATATATATATATATATATATATATATATATATATATATATATATATATATATATATATATATATATATATATATATATATGGGTAGACGTACACACGACAGGTGGGAACGTCACCCTAATCTTCTCTTTTCAATCTAATCTTCCCTTACCCTGCCCTTCCTCTAACTTCCCTTCACCCTCCCCTTACTCTCTCCTCACTTCCCTTCAATACAAGGAAGAGTGACGAGCGGCGGCCTCAAGTGTTGCAAAAATTCATGTTTACACTTACGTTTTACTGGATGGACTTTGTTGAGTTTGTCCACCAGTGTGGCATCTTCTGTGTGTGTGTGTGTGTGTGTGTGTGTGTGTGTGTGTGTGTGTGTGTGTGTGTGTGTGTGTGTGTGTGTGTGTGTGTGTGTGTGTGTGTGTGTGTGTGTGTGTGTGTGTGTGTGTGTGTGTGCACGATGACAGAGTAATCACTGCCAGCTCTTTTCCTATCAGCGACATTTAAGGACATGGCCGATTAATTTTGTCCGTACGTTCTGAATTGTTTGGTTTAAAGCTTATCTACTGGATGGGGGTCACTGAGTCTTCATTCCACCTATTCACCATCTACGTTCACACCAGGACTCGAACCTGCAAACTTTGCATCAAAGTACACAGTTCTTTTCGAGTCCTGTTGTGGACGTAGAGATAATGTTTGTAAATAATGGATCACACAGGATACATAATGTATCACACGGGATACATAATGGATCACACGTGATACATAATGGATCACACGGGATACATAATATATTACACAGAATACATAATGAATCACACAGGATACATAATGTATCACACAGGATACATAATGTATCACACAGGATACATAATGTATCACACAGAATACATAATGTATCACACAGGATACATAATGTATCACACAGAATACATAATGAATCACACAGGATACATAATGTATCACACAGAATACATAATGAATCACACAGGATACATAATGTATCACACAGAATACATAATGAATCACACAGGATACATAATGTATCACACAGGATACATAATGTATCACACAGGATACATAATGTATCACACAGAATACATAATGTATCACACAGGATACATAATGTATCACACAGGATACATAATGTATCACACAGAATACATAATGAATCACACAGAATACATAATGAATCACACAGGATACATAACGTATAAAACATGATACATAACGTATCTCAAGATACATAACACCGATACATATGCATCCTTTAGACTTTTCCATTACGATGCATTTCGCTCACCTAAAATTAAAAAAATCCCTGGTAAGCGGCAAAACATCGTCGTAACAACAGTATCCAAAACGCTGCGCAAAACGTGTCTTAAAATATCCACAAAAATCAGCAGCGTCGAATTTTGTTTCCCCACTTAAAAAAAAAATCAACTCATTTAACAGTCGCATTTAAGGCTGATTGAACGTCCTCATTCAGTCGCTGAACTGACCTTTCGAAGTTACTTTCATAACAGAGTTCTCACAGTCTCTTTCAACCAGTTATTAAAGACTTTTCAATTATCTGTAAAGTCCGTTTTTTTTTTTTTCATTTCGAAAAGGTCACGTTAAACTTTGTCTTCGCTTTGGTAAGGTTCAGAGATAATACTCATGTTACTTATGAAGTTCAGAGAGAGGCACTCAATGTTACTTATGAAGTTCAGAGAGAGGCACTCATGTTACTTATGAAGTTCAGAGAGAGGCACTCATGTTACTTATGAAGTTCAGAGAGAGGCACTCATGTTACTTATGAAGTTCAGAGAGAGGCACTCATGTTACTTATGAAGTTCAGAGAGGCACTCATGTTACTTATGAAGTTCAGAGAGAGGCACTCATGTTACTTATGAAGTTCAGAGAGGCACTCATGTTACTTATGAAGTTCAGAGAGAGGCACTCATGTTACTTATGAAGTTCAGAGAGAGGCACTCATGTTACTTATGAAGTTCAAAGAGAGGCACTCATGTTACTTATGAAGTTCAGAGAGAGGCACTCATGTTACTTATGAAGTTCAAAGAGAGGCACTCATGTTACTTATGAAGTTCAGAGAGAGGCACTCATGTTACTTATGAAGTTCAGAGAGAGGCACTCATGTTACTTATGAAGTTCAGAGAGAGGCACTCATGTTACTAAAGAAGTTCAGAGGCACTCATGTTACTTATGAAGTTCAGAGAGAGGCACTCATGTTACTTATGAAGTTCAAAGAGAGTCATGTTACTTATGAAGTTCAGAGACACTCACGTTACCTTCATACATTTGATTGAAAAATCGACTTTCTGGTCACCTTTATCAAGTTGATAAGCAAATTACTGCATGACCTGTCGTTTTAATAAAGCTTTCAGTAAAGATTAAATAAAGTTTAAGGTTCAGTAAAGATGGTGATCTTTCAAAGGTCACTCCAAACTCACAATTCTGCACGACCTACACATTATTAAGAGTCACGTAATAACATGTTAATTTTTCCAGTATAATCTACCTTGTCCATAATTACTATCGCATTTCCTTTGTTTTGAAACGTGAAATCCAGGATCTTTTCTTAATTCATGGTATAACTTAACAAATCTTTGAGAACAAGGCAATGCGTTATTAATTATGGATAATGTATAGATTATAGTGGAAAAAGGAACAGGTTATTAGAAGATAGAAAAACTTACGTGCCTCTTAATGGTTTTACAAACACTACTCGAAATATCCTCTCGTGTCCTCAAAAAAATATTTCAGCCTCTCAAAATTCGTAAGAAAATCTCCGAAGGGGTTCGCAAAGTTCATTCCAAACTGTGTGAAATTAACATGAAAGCCCAGTTTATAGCTCCTGGACCTGACCTCTGTCTTCAGCGGGTCAAGCTGATTGATCCCCGATATCTCTCCTAAAACCCCCCATCTCTCTGCCTCCTCAATATGGTCCCTCCCCATCTCTCCTTCCTCAAGACATTCCATCTCTATCTCTCTCTCTCTCTCTCTCTCTCTCTCCATCATACAGACAGGAATCAGCACAAGCGAGTCCATTTCCCTCCGCGCTCGGTCAGGGAAGCAGCAGGGGAAGTGGGACTATCAACAATCTCACCTGTACCCTCCTCCTCCTCCTCCTCCTCCTCCTCCTTCTCCTCCTCCTCCTCCTTCTCTTCTTCCTTCCCCTCCTTCCTCCCCCTGAAAAATACTTCCTTTCTCCAGCTACGGATGACCAAACCGTTCCAATACTCTTTTTCTTAAATGCCGTGTGAAAAGTGATTACAACTGTGTATGTGTTAGTTATGTATGTATGTGTTAGCCTGACTATGTCTGTCTGCCTGTCTACGCTCCTGTCTCCCCGTCTGTTCCTCTGTTTCCATGTCCATTTCATGCTGAAAGCGACGTTTGACAAATTAAAAAATAAAAACGAAGACATCCAGGAGACCAATTTTGAGTGACATCAATTTTGGTAATGATGTAAATCATCCACCATCAGATATATATGATGAAAGAAATGTGTGGATACTGTACGTCGTTTGTAGATGAATGGTTCAGAGAACCGACATGTTGATAAATTAGACACATGTGCAACTCTTGGGTATCTTTATTGAGGAAACGTTTCGCCACACAGTGGCTTCATCAGTCCATACAAAGGAGAATCTTGAAGAACAGGAGGAGAATGAGGTAATCAGTCCCTCAACCTCGAGTCGATGTGGTCAGTCCATCAATCTTGAATAGAATGGAATGATTCTATTCAAGATTGATGGACTGAACACATCGACTCGAGGTTGAGGGACTGATTACCTCATTCTCCTCCTGTTCTTCAAGATTCTCCTTTGTATGGACTGATGAAGCCACTGTGTGGCGAAACGTTTCCTCAATAAAGATACCCAAGAGTTGCACATGTGTCTAATTTATCAACTGTACATCGTATTATACTGTATTGTATTGTATATATTGTAGATTGTACTATATTGTATTATATTGCAGATACTGTAGACTGCACTGTATTTTCTTGTATTGTAGACAGATTTAATTGCACTGTAATTCATGAAGCGCTAAACGTGTATCAGTTAATTACTGCAAGGAACAGAGGAGACTCGATCCTCCGAACCACAATCATTAAGCAGTAACTCTTGTATCATATTAATTATGAGTAAGACGCACACCACACTTGGGTATCTTTACCGAGGAAAAGTTTCGCTTGTTTAAAAGGAATATTGAGTCAAATGCAAAGGAACATAACACTGGCGACAGTAGAAGCAGTAGTTCTGGGGTGATCAGTCCCGTCAGATATGGTAGAACATGGTCAGTCCGTCGGGGCTTGAGGGACTGACTAACCTCTACTAAGACCGAGGGACTGACTACATCAGTACAACTGCTGCCGCTACTGTTTTTTCCAGTCTTTTATTCGACTGTTTCAGACTGGAAACACCTGCTGTGTAGGCGACACGTTTCGTGCAGTAAAGTGACATAAGTGTAGCAGATGTGTCGTGTTCATCACTAACTCTTGTGCTATTCTGGCAAACTTCAAAATGGCTTTCTAGTATATGGATGGTGGAATGATAAAAAGTTTTTTCATAACATACCTTAGACTAAAATTGGTATATACGACTGTGGTGGTATGTTCTCCCGGCCTAGAAAAACAAATGAAATGAAAAAAGTTGAAAACCGTTAAAAAAACAATCTCTCAGAAGTGTGTGTGTGTGTGTGTGTGTGTGTGTGTGTGTGTGTGTGTGTGTGTGTGTGTGTGTGTGTGTGTGTGTGTGTGTGTGTGTGTGTGTGTGTGTGTGTGCACGTGTGTGTGTGTGTGTGTGTGTGTGTGTGTGTACATAACATACATATATGTATATGCAATAAATACGAACAAGGGATACAAGAGACAAAACAACCCTGGGGGGGAGGGAGGGGAGGGGGGGTCAATGACAGCCTAGAGTCTAGCTAGAGTCGTTCTCTTCAACGTATCTACCTGGATTTCTTACTCATTTCTGCAATATTGCAAACTCCTGATGATGTGTTGATTGCAACCCCAAGGCCTAAAGCTATCATTCATTAGGTATACATATATATATATATATATATATATATATATATATATATATATATATATATATATATATATATATATATATATATATATACATATATATATATATATATAATATATTATATATATATATATATATATATATATATATATATATATATATATATATATATATATATATGTCGTGCCGAATAGGTAAAATTGGTCAATTTGCAAGAACTCTTTTAAAATTAAGTCCTTTCTAAAAATTTCTCTTCTACGTTTAAAGATGTATTTTTTTACATTTATATAGTGTAAAAATTAATTTTGTTCCAAAAAATCTTAGAAAACTTACCTAACCTTATTATAACATGGGCAATTTAATTTAACCTAATCCAACTAAGTATATTTTAAATACTTTTACAGTAATTTAATACTAAACAAACACAATGAAATATATTTTTTTCGTTAGGTTTAGAATGATTTTTGCGAAATTATTGCATACACAAATTTTAGCTTGTCCTATATGGCAAGTTGAGAGTTGCTATTTAAGCCAAGATCGCAAGTTCTGCCTATTCAGGCAGAATAGGCAGAACATTACATATATATATATATATATATATATATATATATATATATATATATATATATATATATATATATATATATATATATATATATATATATATATGTATATATATATATATATATATATATATATATATGTATATATATATATATATATATATATATATATATATATATATATATATATATATATATATATATATATATATATATATATATATATATGTATCATTATGAACATATAAAACTGGTCAATCAGCAATGACTCATTTAAAATTAAGTCCTTTCTAAAATTTTCTCTTATATGTTTAAAGATATATTTTTTTCATTAATGTTGATGTAAAAATTTATAATTTTGCACCAAAAGGAACTTAGAAAACTTACTAACCTTATTATAACAAGAATAATTTATTTTAGCCTAACCCAACTAAATATATTTTAAATTTGTTTACAATAATTTAATACTAAACAAACACAGTGAAATATATTTTTTTCGTTAGGTTCAGAATGATTTTGGTGAAATTATTGTACAGACAAATTTTCATTTGTCCTATATGGCAAGATGAGCGTTGCTATTTAAGCCAAGATCGCAAGTTCTGCCTATTCGGCACGACATATATATATATATATATATATATATATATATATATATATATATATATATATATATATATATATATATATATATATATATATATATATATATATATACATATATACGTAATGTCAATGCTTGATCAGCCGGGCTCTGGTACGTACGTCGGTTTACGTGCGGCCAGCAGTAACAGCCTGGATGATCAGACCCTGATCCCCCACGAGGCCTGGTCTCAGACCGGGCCGCGGGGGCGTTGACCCCCGAAACCCTCTCCAGGTATATAGCGCATATGTATGTATGAGGTAGTGTATGTAGTCAGTAAGTGTATTTATCAATTCCCTCATTTTAGAGTTAATTAGGACTAATGTCTCTTTTGAAGCTGGTAGAAGATTTTTCCCTGAGTTTGTGGAATCAGGTCTTTGATGCACCCCAATTAGTGGCAGTCGTCTTTTTAATGTGCTACCAAGACTTTGGTCAAGACTTGAAGACCAGGAAGGTTCTCCACTCTCTGGACGCCAGTCTTTTCCTTTTCTCTATTGGGACTCTCCCTGATTCATACCTTCACTGTGGTTGTGTCAGCACGCATACGTGTGTATGCTGGCTATGTTGACTTAGTGATTAAATAAACTTTTAGCTCTTGAACGTACACGTAGAAATAAATGTTTTTCTTATGAGATCTGGGACCATCATCTAGTTGACAGAACACTGATCGCACTGCTGACAGAAACATCTCTGGGGGTCTCGACTAGCATACAGACACGGCTCTGAGTCTCGTCTAGCATACAGACACGGATCTGGGTCTCGTCTAGCATACAGACACGGCTCTGAGTCTCGTCTAGCATACAGACACGGCTCTGGGTCTCGTCTAGCATACAGACACGGCTCTGAGTCTCGTCTAGCATACAGACACGGCTCTGGGTCTCGTCTAGCATACAGACACGGCTCTGAGTCTCGTCTAGCATACAGACACGGCTCTGAGTCTCGTCTAGCATACAGACACGGCTCTGGGTCTCGTCTAGCATACAGACACGGCTCTGGGTCTCGTCTAGCATACAGACACGGCTCTGAGTCTCGTCTAGCATACAGACACGGCTCTGAGTCTCGTCTAGCATACAGACACGGCTCTGGGTCTCGTCTAGCATACAGACACGGCTCTGGCTCTCGTCTAGCATACAGACACGGCTCTGAGTCTCGTCTAGCATACAGACACGGCTCTGGCTCTCGTCTAGCATACAGACACGGCTGTGAGTTTCGTCTAGCATACAGACACGGCTCTGGGTCTCGTCTAGCATACAGACACGGCTCTGGGTCTCGTCTAGCATACAGACACGGCTCTAGTCTTGTCTGGCATACAGACACGGCTCTGAGTCTCGTCTAGCATAATGTTTTGTACGAGACTGCAAAACAAGCTTTAAAAATTGTACAACGTTTCTAAGGGCGAAACGTCACTCCAGGAAGTCTACGATATAACGCCCGATTATATATATATATATATATATATATATATATATATATATATATATATATATATATATATATATGTCGTGCCGAATATGTAAAACTGGTCAATTAGCAAGAACTCATTTAAAATTAAGTCCGTTCTAAAATTTTCTCTTATACGTTTAAAGATATATTTTTTTCATTAATGTTAATGTAAAAATTTTTAATTTTGCACCAAAAGAATCTTAGAAAACTTACCTAACCTTATTATAACAAGAACAATTTATTTTAGCCTAACCCAACTAAATATATTTTAGATTTGTTTACAGTAATTTAATACTAAACAAACACAGTGAATATATTTTTTCTGTTAGGTTCAGAATGATTTGGCGAAATTATTGCATACACAAATTTTCACTTGTCCTAAATGGCAAGATGAACGTTGCTATTTAAGCTAAGATCGCAAGCCCTGCCTCTTATTCGGCACGACATAATATATATATATATATATATAGTATATATATATATATATATATATATATATATATATATATATATATATATATATATATATATATGCAATTTGGTCTGCATTACACGCAACAGTAAACACAGCAAATGTGAATATTTTTCATTGTAAGGGGAGAGGGAAGAGAAGGTGAGGGGTGGAAGGTGATGGGGAGGGGAAGGGTGAATGCATGATGTTGTGGGGGAGGGAGAGGGGTGGGGAAATGAGAGTAAGCATGAGGAGTTAATGAGGAAAGAGTGAATTTGACAAGAGATGGAGATAAGAGAGAGAGAGAGAGAGAGAGAGAGAGAGAGAGAGAGAGAGAGAGAGAGAGAGAGAGAGAGAGAGAGATGAGGAGAGGCACAGGACGGAGGGAAGGGGAAGACAGGTCTATAAACCTGTACTCCACCATCCATCGCAAAATAACCACAGTGTCTCCCCGGATAAAGGGCTTACAAAATCCTCCCCAGATGTACATTTTTTCCGGTGGCATCATTTACACCGCCGAGGTAACTTAATTAGCGAGTGCCAAACTACACTCAGTAATTATATTCCACCAATGGGGTGGTCTGAATTTTGACCTCAAACTATTTTATACTGAACTGCCTTTCATTTCATTGGAACCAGAGTGGGTAAAAGTGCCCGGGTGTAATTAGTAAATAAATCATCAAAGTCCAGCGGCAGCAATAGGTTCCGTGATTTTTTCTTCCCGTGATATAGACAGGTGAAACCAATTAACAGAAGCACTGTGTGCTAATGAGGTGTTGTGTTTCAAGGACAATGTGGGAACGCTGCAGGTTAATGAAACTAGTAGATGGGGGAGGAGAGAGGTGGGACGGGGAGAGAGACGGGGAGGAGGGAGACGGGGTGGGGAGGTTACTGACAAGTGAAATTATTCGCTAGGAAAGACTGATTGTGGGAAATTTCAGGAAGATGACTGAAGGCAAGGATGAGTGTACTCGCCTGTAGGTACTCTCCCACAGACACTCGCCTGTAGGTACTCTCCCACAGACACTCTCCTGTAGGTACTCTCCCATAGACACTCGCCTGTAGGTACTCTCCCACAGACATTCACCTGTAGGTACTCTCCCATACACACTCGCCTATATGTACTCATCTACAGGTACTCACATGTGCTCATCTATAGATACTTGCATATAGGTACTCACCTGTGTGTGATTGCCGGGGTCGAGTCACAGCCACTCAACCTGCCGCTTGCCAACGTGATTCTCTTCTAGCTTCGTGAACCTTATCGTACCTGTTATTATACTCTATATGGAATCTGCCTCCACCAGCTCTTCGTCGAGATCATTTCACTTCCCGACCACTTTTGAGATAAAAGAAATATATCCTAATATTCCTGTGGTTCATCTGTATCTTTATCTTCCTGCTGTGCCTCCCAGCACCTATTTCCCGCCTCTCAAGCAGCCCATCCTTGCCTACCTTATGAATTCCTCCGAGAATTTTGTAAGTTGTGTCTTCCCTGATTTTTCTGCCTTCCAGTGTCGTTAGAATCAGCTTCTTCACGTAGCTCCTACTCCTTAGTTCAGGAGCATTTCTCTCTCTCTCTCTCTCTCTCTCTCTCTCTCTCTCTCTCTCTCTCTCTCTCTCGTACTCATCTAATTGTAGATGCAGGTGTCGAAACTCAGCTCCTGGCCCCGCCTCTTCACTGAACGCTACCAGGTTCTCTCTCTCTCTCTCTCTGCTTCCTGAGCTTTATCATACCTCGTCTTAAAGCTATGTATGGTTCTTGTCTCCACTGCATCGCTCGCCAGACTGTTCCACTACCTGACCACACTATGACTGAAGAAATGCTTCCTAACATCCCTGTGGCTCATCTGAGTCTTCAACTTCCAAGAGTGACCCCTTGTTTCTGTGTCCCCTCTCTGGAACATCTTGTCTCTGTCCACCTTGTCTATTCCAAGCAGTATTTTGTATGTCGTTATCATGTCTCCCCTATCCCTCCTGTCCTCCAGTGTGGTCAGGCCGATTTCCTTCAACTTTTCTTCATAGGACATTCCCCTTAGCTCTGGAACTAACCTTGTCGCAAACCTTTGCACTTTTTCTAATTTCTTAACGTGCTTGACCCAGTGCGGTTTCCAAACTGGTGCTGCATACTCCAGTATGGGCCTGACGTACACGGTGTACAGTGTCTTGAAAGATTCCTTACTTAGGTATCGGAATGCTAATCTCAGGTTTGCCAGGCGCCCATATGCTGCAGCAGTTATCTGGTTGATGTGTGCTTCCGGAGACGTGTTCGGTGTTATACTCACGCCAAGATCCTTCTCCTTGAGTGAGGTTTGCAGTCGTTGACCACCTAGCCTATACTCTGTCTACGGTCTTCTTTGCCCTTCTCCGATCTTCATGACTTTGCATTTGGCAGGGTTGAATTCGAGAAGCCAGTTGCTAGACCAGGTGTCCAGTCTGTCCAGGTCTCTTTGAAGTCCTGCCTGATCCTCATCTGATTTAATTTTCCTGATTAACTTCACATCATCTGCGAACAGGGACACCTCTTAGTCCATCCCTTCCATCAAGTCATTCACATATACCAAAAATAGCACAGGACCTAGGACCGACCCCTGTGGGACCCCGCTCATCAAAGGTGCCCACTGTGTACCTCATCACGTACCATGAGTCACTGTTGCCTCCCTGTCAGGTATTCTCTGATCCACTGAAGTACCCTTCCCGTTATACGTGCCTGATCCTCTAGTTTCTGCACTAATCTCTTGTGTGGAACTGTGTCGAATGCCTTCTTGCAGTCCAAGAAGACGCAATCAACCCACCCCTCTCTCTCTCGTCTCTTACTTCAGTTACTTTATCATAAAACTCCAGAAGGTTTGTGACACAGGATTTGCCTTCCATGAAACCGTGCTGGTTGTCATTTATACTTTTGTTCCGTTCCAGGTGCTCCATCACTCTCCTCTTGATAATCTTCTCCATGACTTTGCATACTATACACGTCAGTGACACTGGTCTGTAGTTTAGCGCCTCTTTTCTGTCTCCTTTTTTTAAAAATGGGAACTACATTTGCCGTCTTCCATACCTCAGGTAGTTGCCCAGTTTCAAGGGATGTGTTGAAGATTGTGGTTAATGGGACACACAGCATTTCTGCTACCTCTCTAAGGACCCGCGGGGAGATGTTGTCTGGTCCCATTGCCTTTGAGGTATCAAGGTCACTTAGCAGCTTCTTCACCTCCTCCTCAGTTGTGTGTATGTCATCCAGCACTTGTTGGTGTATTCTCTGTTGGTGTCCCCCTCTGTCCTGTCTTCCCAGAGTCCTTCCTGTCTCCACATTGAATACTTCCTTAAATCTCTTGTTGAGCTCCTCACATACATCTTGATCATTTCGTGTGAGTCCCCCACCTTCTTTCCTCAGCCTGATCACCTGGTTTTTGACTGTTGTCTTTCTCCTAATGTGGCTATACAGAAGTTTCCGGTAAGACTTAACTTTTGATGCTATGTCGTTTTCATACTGTCGCTGGGCCTCTCTCTTTATCTGTGCATACTCGTTTCTGGCTCTTCGACTGATCTCCTTATTTTCCTGGGTCCTTCGCCTTCTGTACCTCTTCCATTCTCTAATGCACTTAGTTCTCACTTCCCTACACCTTCAGGTAAACCAAGGACTCACTTTGGCCTTCCAATTAATTCTGTTGCCATTGGGAACAAACCTTTCCACTGCCTCCTTGCATTTTGTTGTTACATATTCCATCATTTCATTTACTGACTTTCCTACCAGTTCTCTGTCCCACTGAACCTCCCGCGCGCGCGCGTGTGTGTGTGAGAGAGAAAGAGAGAGAGAAAGAGAGAGAGAAAGAGAGAGAGAGAGAGAGAGAGAGAGAGAGAGAGAGAGAGAGAGAGAGAGAGAGAGAGAGAGAGAGAGAGAGAGAGAGAGAGAGAGAGAGAGAGAGAGAGAGAAAGAGACAGAGAAAGAGACAGAGAAAGAGACAGAGAGACAGAGAGACAGAGAGACAGAGAGAGACAGAGAGAGAGAGAGAGAGAGAGAGAGAGAGAGAGAGAGAGAGAGAGAGAGAGAGAGAGAGAGAGAGAGAGAGAGAGAGAGAGAGAAAGAGTAAAAATTCAAAACTGACCCAAAATACCGTGGTTGCAACAATTTACAACTAACCCACAACCGTGACTGCAACAATTGTCACTTAACCCACAATAATCTGACTGGAACAAGCCACAACTAACCCACAATAATCTGACTCTAACAAGTCACAACTAACCTACAATAACCTGACTGGAACAAGTCACAACTAACCTATAATAACCTGACTGGAACAAGTCACAACTAA
>NC_091332.1:4793009-4798009 GCF_038502225.1 Cherax quadricarinatus
TGTCTAATCGACATGTGCCTAGGACAAAATGGTAACTAACTAACGTACTCATATACAACAGGCCTAGTGTCTAATCGGCATGTGCCTAGGACAAAATGGTAACTAACACACAAACACACACACACACATACACACACACACACACACACACACACACACACACACACACACACACACACACACACACACACACACACACACACACACAATTGGAAGTTGAAGACACAAATGAGTCAGAGAGATAGTAGGAAGTATTTCTTCAGTCATAGAGTTGTAAGGCAGTGGAATAGCCTAGAAAATGACGTAGTGGAGGCAGGAACCATACAAAGTTTTAAGACGAGGTTTGATAAAGCTCATGGAGCGGGGAGAGAGAGGGCCTAGTAGCAACCGGTGAAGAGGCGGGGCCAGGAGCTGTGACTCGACCCCTGCAACCACAAATAGGTGAGTACACACACACACACACAACAGGCCTAGTGTCTAATCGACATGTGCCTAGGACAAAATGGTAACTAACACACACACACACACACACACACACACACACACACACACACACACACACACACACACACACACACACACACACACACACACACACACACACACACACACACACACACACACACACACACACACACACACACACACACATTAATATCATGAGACAGTCTGCAAGACACCCCAGGGGAGATTAGTACCGTAAAACTTCCCTTGGGGTAAGTTAGCACTGCCAGACTCCCTCTGGGGGAGTCTAACACTGTCAGACTCACCCTAGGGAGGTTAGCACTGCCTCACTCCCCTGGGGGAGGTTTGCACTGCCAGACTCCCCCTGGGGAGGTTAGCACAATAAACCTTTCCCTTAACACTAATTATTTACATATCGAAGAGGAAACCTAATTTTTTTTGCTTTTTTCAATTTCTTTAATTTGCTCACTTACTAGAATATTAAGAAAATTTGAATAATGAGAGAGAGAGAGAGAGAGAGAGAGAGAGAGCACCACCGGTAGATATTTAAAGTGAAGTTCGTTAATGTTCATTGTCACCGCCGCCGCCGCCACTGTCACCGCCGCCGCCCCCGCCACTTGAGGGTCCGCCATCAGCAGGGTCTGAGCGTGACAGGGAAGGTCTCAGACCAGACTGCTCTGCTGGAGATCAAAGCTTCCAACCTCATGTTCCTAATTATACTCCTTGGAGGCTTCAGGCACTACCCTCCCTCCCTTCCATCATCTCTTCCCTCACTCCCTCCCTCCCTTCCAACATCTCTTCTCTCACTCCCTCCCATCATCTCTTCCCTCACTCCCTCCCTTCATCTCTTCCCCCTCACTCTCTCCCTTCCTCCAGGGTTTTCCTCCCATCTTTTCCCCTCCCACATTCCATCGTATCACCTCCTCCATATCTTCCCTCACTCCCTCCTCAACTCCACATACCACTCCAAGGCATCAACTTCCATCTCTCTACACGTAAAATACTCCTTATTCCTGCTAGGAGAGCTCTCTCTCTCTCTCTCTCTCTCTCTCTCTCTCTCTCTCTCTCTCTCTCTCTCTCTCATTAGGTAACAAATAATGGCATGCTTTAGGAGACAAGTTGAACGACTGAACGTAACAAGTGGTGTTCCGCAGGGAGCGGTCCTGGGCCCAGTCGTTTTCATAATTTGCATAAATGATCTCTGAAGGTGGCTATCATCTAAACTCGCGAAGTTAGCGGATGACGCGAAATTATTCAAACACACTACCTCTGTGGCCTCTACAGAAGTATTCCCAAAGACACTCGCATACAGAGAAGCCACAGGTACAGAACGTTTCGCTCAACCAAGATTTTTATGAAGTGACTAAGTTACACAGAGCGAAAGGTGTCACTGCTTCTGTCAGGTGAATAAAATATGTGTCTCGATACTGTGGAAACGTTCACCAACCAGTGGGTTTATCAGTCTAATACGAAGAATAATACTAGAGACGGTGGAAGGTGATACACCAACCACAACCATCCAAGTACTAACCATCTCCATCTCAACCACACACTCAACTCCTAGAAAGAGTCTCCCCCCCCCCAAAAAAAAATACGGATGGTTCTCTTGCGATTTCTCCCAGTGGTCCCGTTCCGGCCCTCCGTCTCTCAAAATATATGTAAGTTATTCAGCCATCTCAAAATTCATGCCGTGTTGGAGACCTATATGTTAGTGGAGGTATCAGAGCCGCGTGTGGTGGTGGGCTGGGAGCCGACAGCCCTCAAGAGGGCTGTTGTGGCAGCCCACAACAGCCCCTCAAGAAGCCAGCATGTGAAGAATGAGCGCAGATATTTTGTTTTGAAGGCAGGGAGAGAAGGAAGGTGTGAAGTTACGAATGAAGAAGAAAAAGTTGAAAAAGACGAAGAAGGAGGAAGAAGAAAAAAGTGGACGAAGAAAGAAGAAAAAGAAGAAAGAAGAGACAAGCAGAAAGAAGAAAAAAAGACTAAAGAAGAAAGAAAAAAAAGAAAAAGAGAAGGAAAAAATAAAAGATTTATTCTGTATTATTAACCCAGGATAACCCAATAAACTCAAGATGTCATGGTGGTCTTATTTCTATTTGGGAGAGAGAGAGAGAGAGAGAGAGAGAGAGAGAGAGAGAGAGAGAGAGAGAGAGAGAGAGAGAGAGAGAGAGA
The DNA here is from genome assembly GCF_038502225.1 of Cherax quadricarinatus. Lineage (NCBI taxonomy): Eukaryota > Metazoa > Arthropoda > Malacostraca > Decapoda > Parastacidae > Cherax > Cherax quadricarinatus. The sequence continues at coordinate 4,795,647 of NC_091332.1, forward strand.
GAGAGAGAGAGAGAGCCATCTGAGACCATTTATCCCCAGGATGACTCGAGTATGGAACACATTCGTAGAGCATAATGATGTCAACGAGATAAAGTCAGTTGATCAAATGAAAATGCTGGCCCACAGATGGCTCCAACTTCATCCTGTTCCCTACTTGTACGTCTCATAACAAGAAAAATGCTTTCAAATGAGCTGATGTAGGTAACAGCTCTTAGCTTGCCAATAAAGTTAGGAATCCTTAACCTGTAAATAGCTTGTCAATAAAGCTAGGGATCCTTAACCTTGTCAAACCCTGTTTAAAAGAGAGAGAGAGAGAGAGAGAGAGAGAGAGAGAGAAAGAGAGAGAGAAAGAGAGAGAGAAAGAGAGAGAGAGAGAGAGAAAAGCAGGAAAATTTAGCCCGTGAGGTTAGACACCAATAGAGGATATCTGGCACGGCTTCCCGTTTTCTTGGCCGCCGGGGGACGCCTGCAGGGGTGACTTAAATAGTGGCTCACCATCCCAGTGAGAGCCAGGGATAAGATAAGATAAGATAAGATTTCGTTCGGATTTTTAACCCCGGAGGGTTAGCCACCCAGGATAACCCAAGAAAGTCAGTGCGTCATCGAGGACTGTCTAACTTATTTCCATTGGGGTCCTTAATCTTGTCCCCCAGGATGCGACCCACACCAGTCGACTAACACCCAGGTACCTATTTGCTGCTAGGTGAACAGGACAACAGGTGTAAGGAAACGTGTCGAAAGTTTCCACCCGCCGGGAATCGAACCCGGGCCCTCCGTGTGTGAAGCGGGAGCTTTAGCCACCAGGCCACCGGGCTGTATGTCGTCTGATTATACACCAGGGGAGGTATACCGGCGGTGGTATACCAGGTGAGGAGGAGAGGGGGAAAACTATAGACGACGTTTCGACCCTTTCCGGACAATTATTAAGTCAATGCAAGGAGAGAAATATATATTTCTGACAGAGAAAGAGAAAGAGAGAGAGAGAGAGAGAGAGAGAGAGAGAGAGAGAGAGAAGAGTGTGTGTGTAAAGCCTCAGGCGACATCTTCAGCCAACGAATTCAGGAAAGTGTTCAAAGATCTTAATTTCTCCCCGCGTCCTTTCACTAATCTCTTTTTGATCACTACCAACAGTAGTGTGGGAGGTGGTAGTAATGCCTCCCTCTAAGGGGGGAGGATTGAGGGGGAAAGAGGGGGCAAAAAGATTGAGGGGAGAAAGAGGGATGAGAAGAAAGGTGGAAGGGTTAGAAAGGGAACGGAAGAGAAAGGAGGATGTTACGGAGATTAAGAGAGAATGGAGGGGAAAGAGGAAGGCAGGTGATGGGATGATTTGAGGGGAATAAACAAGATAGGGGAGGGGTGACAGAGGGGAAGGGGCTTAACTTTCAGCTGGTTTTATCTGGCAATATGAGACGTATCTCACCGTAATATTCTCTCTCTCTCTCTCTCTCTCTCTCTCTCTCTCTCTCTCTCTCTCTCTTTACACAGGACTTGACAAGGGTAAGGATCCCTAGCTTTATTGACAAGCTCTCTCTCTCTCTCTCTCTCTCTCTCTCTCTCTCTCTCTCTCTCTCTCACACACACACACACACACACATTACAGTAATATTTCAGAGTTCGTTTTGTCTGTGGACTAACAGAACCTATAATACACTGAGCGATGCACTCTATGACACCACCACACCAACTGGAGTATAGCATCACCACCACACCAACTGGAGTACCAGATGCAACAAAGCACCATCACCACACCAGCTGCAACATAGCACCACCACCACACCAGCTAGCCAGCCATAGCACATCCACATACCACCAGCCTGGGCACATAGCACCACCACTCCACACCAGCTGCCTAGCACCAGCACCTACCACCACCACCAGCCTGCTACATAGCACCACCACCACACCAGCTGCTACATAGCACCACCACCACACCAGCTGCTACATAGCACCACCACCACACCAGCTGCTACATAGCACCACCACCACACCAGCTGGCACATAGCACCACCACCACACCAGCTGCTACATAGCACCACCACCACACCAGCTGGCACATAGCACCACCACCACACCAGCTGCTACATAGCACCACCACCACACCAGCTGCTACATAGCACCACCACCACACCAGCTGGCACATAGCACCACCACCACACCAGCTGCTACATAGCACCACCACCACACCAGCTGGCAGCACCATAGCACCTACCTCACCACCACCACCAGCTGTCAGCATAGCACCACCACCAGCTGCACCAGCTACCACCATGCGGCATCCACCACCACACCAGCTGCTGCTACTTTGTAACATAAACAAATTCCTACGAACCCAAAGATGATGTCCAGAAAATCATCTCAAGCAA
>NC_091332.1:4800509-4803009 GCF_038502225.1 Cherax quadricarinatus
TCTGTTCTGATCAAGGTTGGTCTACCCTCCCTCAGGGGTTGAATGACGTAACCCTCCCTCAGGGGTTGCATGACCCTACCCTCCCTCACGAGCTACATGACCCTACCCTCCCTCAGGGGTTGCATGACCCTACCCTCCCTCAGGAGCTACATAACCCTACCCTCCCTCACGAGCTACATGACCCTACCCTCCCTCACGAGCTACATGACCCTACCCTCCCTCAGGGGCTGCATGATCCTACCCTCCCTCAGGGGCTGCATGACCCTACCCTCCCTCAGGAGCTACATAACCCTACCCTCCCTCAGGGGCTGCATGACCCTACCCGCCCTCAGGGGCTGCATGACCCTACCCTCCCTCAGGAGCTACATGACCCTACCCTCCCTCAGGAGCTGCATGACCCTACCCTCCCTCAGGGGTTGCATGATCCTACCCTCCCTCAGGGGCTATATAACCCTACCCGCCCTCAGGAGCTACATAACCCTACCCTCTCTCAGGGGCTGCATGACCCTACCCTCCCTCAGGGGCTGCATGACCCAACCCTGCCTCAGGAGCTACATAACCCTACCCTCCCTCAGGGGTTGCATGACCCTACCCTCCCTCAGGAGCTACATAACCCTACCCTCCCTCAGGGGTTGCATGACCCTACCCGCCCTCAGGAGCTACATAACCCTACCCTCCCTCAGGGGCTGCATGACCCTACCCTCCCTCAGGGGCTGCATGACCCAACCCTTCCTGAGGAGCTACATAACCCTACCCGCCCTCAGGAACTACATAACCCTACCCGCCCTCAGGGGCTGCATGACCATACCCTCTCTCAGGGGCTGCATGATCCTACCCGCCCTCAGGAGCTACATAACCCTACCCGCCCTCAGGGGCTGCATGACCCTACCCTCCCTCAGGGGCTGTATGACCCTACGCTCCCTCATGGGCTGCATGACCCTACCCCTCAGAGGCTGCATGACCCTACCCTTCAGAGGCTGCATAACCCTACCCCTCAGAGGCTGCATGACCCTACCCCTCAGAGGCTGCATGACCCTACCCTTCAGAGGCTGCTTAACCCTACCCCTCAGAGGCTGCATGACCCTACCCTTCAGAGGCTGCATGACCCTACCCTTCAGAGGCTGCATGACCCTACCCTTCAGAGGCTGCATAACCCTACCCTTCAGAGGCTGCATAACCCTACCCCTCAGAGGCTGCATGACCCTACCCTTCAGAGGCTGCATAACCCTACCCCTCAGAGGCTGCATGACCCTACCCTTCAGAGGCTGCATAACCCTACCCCTCAGAGGCTGCACAACCCTACCCTTCAGAGGCTGCATGACCCTACCCTTCAGAGGCTGCATAACCCTACCCCTCAGAGGCTGCATGACCCTACCCTTCAGAGGCTGCATAACCCTACCCCTCAGAGGCTGCATAACCCTACCCTTCAGAGGCTGCATGACCCTACCCTTCAGAGGCTGCATAACCCTACCCCTCAGTGGCTGCATAACCCTACCCCTCAGAGGCTGCATAACCCTACCCCTCAGAGGCTGCATGACCCTACCCCTCAGAGGCTGCATGACCCTACCCCTCAGAGGCTGCATGACCCTACCCCTCAGAGGCTGCATGACCCTACCCCTCAGAGGCTGCATGACCCTACCCCTCAGAGGCTGCATGACCCTACCCCTCAGAGGCTGCTTAACCCTACCCCTCAGAGGCTGCATGACCCTACCCCTCAGAGGCTGCCCCTACCCTTCAGAGGCTGCATGACCCTACCCTTCAGAGGCTGCATGACCCTACCCCTCAGAGGCTGCATGACCCTACCCCTCAGAGGCTGCATGACCCTACCCCTCGGAGGCTCATGACCCTACCCCTCAGAGGCTGCATGACCCTACCCCTCAGAGGCTGCATGACCTACCCCTCAGAGGCTGCATGACCCTCAGAGGCTGCATAACCCTACCCTTCAGAGGCTGCATGACCCTACCCTCCCTCAGAGGCTGCATGACCCTACCCCTCAGAGGCTGCATGACCCTACCCCTCAGAGGCTGCATGACCCTACCCCTCAGAGGCTGCATGACCCTACCCCTCAGAGGCTGCATAACCCTACCCCTCAGAGGCTGCATGACCCTACCCCTCAGAGGCTGCATGACCCTACCCCTCAGAGGCTGCATGATCCTACCCTCCCTCAGAAGCTACATGATCCTACCCTCCCTCATGGGCTGCATGACCCGTTTGGGTAGGTAGGTAGGAATAGTGTTTGTCAGAAAACAGGACAGAGGTTTCCTGAAGCAGGTTATAGTCGTATGATGACCCACAACTAGAGTTTTTGGTCATCTGACCGAGGCCTTCCGCTGGCTTACCCGTCTTTAAAAATCATGGTTATGATTGTAACTATTAAGTATTTATATTACGATAGTAAAGAGATGCTCCCATGGGAGCTTTATTAAGCAAATGGGAGGGAGAGACGAAGGGAGGAAGCAAGAAGAGGGAGGGAAGGGAAGGAGAATTAAGAGGAGATAGG
>NC_091332.1:4808009-4833009 GCF_038502225.1 Cherax quadricarinatus
TTACAAGCAAGACATCAGTGTCTTACAAAGCAAGACATCAGTGTCTTACAAGCAAGACATCAGTGTCTTACAAGCAAGACATCAGTGTCTTACAAGCAAGACATCAGTGTCTTACAAGCAAGATATCAGTGTCTTACAAGCAAGACATCAGTGTCTTACAAGCAAGACATCAGTGTCTTACAAGCAAGACATCAGTGTCTTACAAGCAAGACATCAGTGTCTTACAAGCAAGATATCATCTTACAAGTCAGTCTTACAAGCAAGACATCAGTGTCTTACAAGCAAGACATCAGTGTCTTACAAGCAAGACATCAGTGTCTTACAAGCAAGACATCAGTGTCTTACAAGCAAGACATCAGTGTCTTACAAGCAAGACATCAGTGTCTTACAAGCAAGACATCAGTGTCTTACAAGCAAGACATCAGTGTCTTACAAGCAAGACATCAGTGTCTTGAATATCAAAATGGTATACAATACCGACAGGTTGGTAGGTAAGACACATAGGCAACAGTTAGGCAACTTTATTCCGAAACGTTTCGCCTACACATTAGGCTTCTTCAGTCGAATACAGAAAGTAGGCAGGAACATTAGAGATGTGAAGACGATGTAATCAGTCCATCACCCTTAAAGTCGTAGATTTGAGGTTGTCAGTCCCTCAGCCTGGAGAAGTTCGGTTCCATAGTCTGAAACTATCTAAAGATCAAGCGACAGTGTGGAGACTTAAATACTGTCGGAAGGAGAGGGGCAGAGTAGTAGTAGTGAGAAAGCAGCCACTGAGAGGACACGTCTCTCTCAGATCAAACATTTCTCACTTGAAAATTGCGTAGGCGAAACGTTTCGGAATAAAGTTGCCTAACTGTTGCCTATGTGTCTTACCTACCAACCTGTCGGTATTGTATACCATTTTGATATTCACCCTGTCAGACACTGCAACACAATGGCATCTTGGTACAGAAAACACCTTGGACAACTTTTTCAAGTGAGAAATGTTTGATCTGAGAGGGACGTGTCCTCTCAGTGGCTGCTTTCTCACTACTACTACTCTGCCCCTCTCCTTCCGACAGTATTTAAGTCTCCGCACTGTCGCTTGATCTTCAGATAGTTCCAGACTATGGAACCGAACTTCTCCAGGCTGAGGGACTGACAACCTCAAATCTACGACTTTAAGGGTGATGGACTGATTACATCGTCTTCACATCTCTAATGTTCCTGCCTACTTTCTGTATTCGACTGAAGAAGCCTAATGTGTAGGCGAAACGTTTCGGAATAAAGTTGCCTAACTGTTGCCTATGTGTCTTACCTACCAACATCAGAGTCTTACAGGCAAGACATCAGTGTCTTACAGGCAAGACATCCCTCCTAGCTCTTCCATCCCTTCCACCTTTTCCCTCTTCCTCTTTCCTCCCTCCTTACCATCTACTCCCTCCTCCTAACTCCTCCATCCCATCTCCTCTTCTTCACTTCCTCGTCTTCCCTACCTCCTTACCATCTCCTCCACACCTCTTCCCTCCCACCTTCCATCCCAGCTCCTCCCTCCCACCTTCCATCCCAGCTCCTCCCTCCCACCTTCCATCCCAGTTCCTCCCTCCCACCTTCCATCCCAATGAATCAGCTAAGCGGCTTGAAGAGTCATTCCATCATACATTTTTCCCTCGTCTTTTCCACTACCAGAACACACCTTAACTTTATTAAATTTCACACCTTGCTCAAGACCCTGCATAGAGGATTATTATTATTATTATTATTATTATTATTATTATTATTATTATTATTATTGTTGTTGTTGTTGTTGTTACTATTATGAATAAAGAGAAAGACTGAGGGAGACTCGAACAGTGGTGTTGACAGGTAGCATGCCCAGCACTGTACCACTGAGATACGAGGTCTGTGTCAGGGGTCAACAGCTGTGGCCCGACTGTCCCTTCCCACAGCTCCACACTGCGCATGTCACACAAGTGCTGTCTGGGACAGCTTCCGTTTGTAAGCCTGGTAGGTCAGTGGTGCGGTGCTGGACCTGCTACCTGTCAGCACCACAGTTCGAATCCCTGTTCATTCTTTTGTTTATTCGTTGACAGTCACTGTTTATTATTATTATTATTGCTGTTATTATTATTAGTATTGCTGTTATTATTATTATTATTATTATTATTATTATTATTATTATTATTATTATTATTATTATTATTATTATTATTACACCTTGCAAAACAATAAGTGTATTATCCTGTAGAAAAAATGCTGATAATGGTGGAGGAAATAAAAGTACGTATTAAAAAAATATTAATCTTGGTAATTTAAGAGCATCTTAATCCTAATTATCACTTGATCTCTTTAACACAACTTGCAATAATTATTCAATTATCGACAGATAAGTTCGCTAGTTTTTCTGTATGTGATATTCCATTATCTACTCAGGGTACGCTATTATCTATCTGGGGCATCTCACTGAGCATTCACCTGTTTGGAGCATCGCATCCTCAATTACCAAGTGATACTAATGCTCTGTTGTTTCTTCTTCTCTTCTATTATCTCGTCTATCTCACATTCCCCATTTCCCCTCATTTGCTGTTTTTGCTTCCCCCTTTACGTCTCTCTCGTTTTGCTTCGGTTCTTACTCCAGTCAACCTCTTTCTCTCATTACACACCTCTTACCATATCTCTGTCTCGTCGTCGTTGTCCTCCTCCTCCTCCTTCTTCTTTTTCTCCTTCTCCTCCTCCTCTTCCTCCTCACAGAGGCAGATGGAAAGGGGTGTGGTACGTTAAATTGCCTGCTGTCTCTTTTTCTCCTCTGCCACTCTTATACTCGTCTTCATTTTGTGTGTGTGTGATGTAAAGTAACCAGACACACACACACACACACACACACACACACACACACACACACACACACACACACACACACACACACACACACACACACACACACACACACACTCTTGTTGCTGTCACTCTCTTGTGGTTACAAGACGGAGACTCTCTAATTTTATATTCACTTTTTGTCTTTCCTAAACACACATTTCCCCGGTCACTGTCCACGCCTCTGTCTTTACATCTGTCAGACCCAGCATGAGATGAGTACCTGTTCTGCACGCGTTTGGATAACATATAAACCAAAATATAAACATGTAAACAAACTAGAAACATTAGCAAAAAATATAAAAATACAAACAAAAACATAAAATGTAAACAAAAATATAAACATAGAAATATACACATGTAAAAAGAATAAACATAACTATAAACATTTGGTAGACATTCAGCAAACTGAAGTCCAGCATTAACAAACCTGAACCGTGTAGAATGACTGATGACAGTACATTTATCAGTCTTGGATGACAGGAACCCAGCTGATAGAAAGGTCGTAAATGCCACCAGAGGCTACGCTAAGAAAGAAATAAGATAAACTTTTACGTAGAAGTGATTCAAAGAAGATGTCAGCAGGTCTTCCTTGCCAAATAGAATAGTTGACTAGTCGAATGATGAACGGGAGGAACGTACATACTCTGCTATTAATAATTCAAACAATTTATCACAAATTTATATATGAAGATGATACGTACACACGTACACACACACACACACACACACACACACACACACACACACACACACACACACACACACACACACACACACACACACACACACACACACACACATATACAGAAGTGGAACAATCAGAAGGGCGATGTAGTGGAGACAATCCATACATAGCTTTACGAAGAGGTACAATAAAGCTCTTGAACCTGGGAGAATGGACTTACTAGCGAATAGCAAAAAGGCGGGGTTAGGAGCTGTGAATCGACCCCTAGACCCACAAATAGATGAGTACACACACACACACACTGCAGAATGCTAAAGACACTGTAGTAAATACTACAATTACCGGAAATTTTGCACAATTACACGATGACAAATTAACTGAAGAGGAAACACCACAAGCACAACCCTCCTCTTGTAGCTACAAGCAAATCAATACAAATACCTGTAGATACAACATATTCATAACCAGATCAGACAGCAACACCTGCAACCCACTTCTCATATACACTGTCAAGGAAGACAGCAGACAACAGCTGCAGCAGCAGCAGTGTTCTTGGGGTCACACACCAACAACAGTCCTCGTCTCTAATAATGAATAAATTGTCCAATAATGTAGATCATCTCGTTGAAGGTGGTTACGTTCTGTGTCAGTTGGTGGCGCTCAGTGTCACGGCAGCGGCTGACACTGGGGCGTTTGTCAGCGACACGTGCAAATGAATGGTTGTTGAGGCTGTGAACTTAATGGTTGCTGATGCTGTGAACTTAATGGTTGTTGAGGCTGAGAACTTAATGGTTGTTGAGGCTGTGAACTTAATGGTTGCTGATGCTGTGAACTTAATGGTTGCTGATGCTGTGAACTTAATGGTTGTTGATGCTGTGAACTTAACGGTTGTTGATGCTGTGAACTTAATGGTTGTTGATGCTGTGAACTTAATGGTTGCTGATGCTGTGAACTTAATGGTTGTTGATGCTGTGAACTTAATGGTTGCTGATGCTGTGAACCTAATGGTTGCTGATGCTGTGAACTTAATGGTTGCTGATGCTGTGAACTTAATGGTTGTTGAGGCTGTGAACTTAATGGTTGTTGAGGCTGTGAACTTAATGGATGCTGATGCTGTGAACTTAATGGTTGTTGAGGTTGTGAACTTAATGGTTGTTGATGCTGTGAACTTAATGGTTGCTGATGCTGTGAGCTTAATGGTTGTTGAGGATGTGAACTTAATGGTTGTTGATGCTGTGAACTTAATGGTTGCTGATGCTGTGAACTTAATGGTTGTTGAGGCTGTGAACTTAATGGTTGCTGATGCTGTGAACTTAATGGTTGTTGATGCTGTGAACTTAATGGTTGTTGAGGCTGTGAACTTAATGGTTGTTGAGGCTGTGAACTTAATGGTTGTTGATACTGTGAACTTAATGGTTGTTGATGCTGTGAACTTAATGGTTGTTGATGCTGTGAACTTAATGGTTGCTGATGCTGTGAACTTAATGGTTGCTGATGCTGTGAACTTAATGGTTGTTGAGGCTGTGAACTTAATGGTTGCTGAAGCTGTGAATTTAATTGTTGCTGATGCTGTGAACTTAATGGTTACTGATGCTGTGAACTTAATGGTTGCTGATGCTGTGAACTTAATGGTGGTTGAGGCTGTGAACTTAATGGTTGCTGATGCTGTGAACTTAATGGATGTTGATGCTGTGAACTTAATGGTTGTTGAGGCTGTGAACTTAATGGTTGCTGATGCTATGAACTTAATGGTTGCTGATGCTGTGAACTTAATGGTTGCTGATGCTGTGAACTTAATGGTGGTTGAGGCTGTGAACTTAATGGTTGCTGATGCTGTGAACTTAATGGTTGTTGATGCTGTGAACTTAATGGTTGATGCTGTGAACTTAATGGTTGTTGATGCTGTGAACTTAATGGTTGTTGATGCTGTGAACTTAATGGTTGTTGATGCTGTGAACTTAATGGTCGTTGATGCTGTGGACTTAATGGTTGTTGATGCTGTGGACTTAATGGTTGTTGAGGCTGTGAACTTAATGGTTGTTGATGCTGTGAACTTAATGGTTGTTGATGCTGTGAACTTAATGGTTGTTGAGGCTGTGAACTTAATGGTTGCTGAGGCTGTGAACTTAATGGTTGTTGAGGCTGTGAAATTAATGGTTGTTGATGCTGTGAACTTAATGGTTGCTGATGCTGTGAACTTAATGGTTGTTGATGCTGTGAACTTAATGGTTGCTGATGCTGGAAACTTAATGGTTGTTGAGGCTGTGAACTTAATGGTTGTTGAGGCTGTGAACTTAATGATTGTTGAGGCTGTGGACTTAATGGTTGTTGATGCTGTGAACTTAATGGTTGTTGATGCTGTGAACTTAATGGTTGCTGATGCTGTGAACTTAATGGTTGTTGAGGCTGTGAACTTAATGGTTGTTGAGGCTGTGAACTTAATGGTTGTTGAGGTTGTGAACTTAATGGTTGTTGAGGCTGTGAACTTAATGGTTGCTGATGCTGTGAACTTAATGGTTGTTGAGGCTGTGAACTTAATGGTTGTTGAGGCTGTGAACTTAATGGTTGTTGAGGCTGTGAACTTAATGGTTGCTGAGGCTGTGAACTTAATGGTTGTTGAGGTTGTGAACTTAATGGTTGTTGAGGCTGTGGACTTAATGGTTATTGAGGTTGTGAACTTAATGGTTGTTGAGGCTGTGAACTTAATGGTTGTTGAGGTTGTGAACTTAATGGTTGTTGAGGTTGTGAACTTAATGGTTGTTAAAGCTATAAACTTAATGGTTGTTGAGGCTGTGAACTTAATGGTTGTTGAGGTTGTGAACTTAATGGTTGTTAAAGCTATAAACTTAATGGTTGTTGAGGCTGTGAACTTAATGTCTGTTGACGTTGTGAACTTAATGGTTGTTGAGGTTGTGAACTTAATGGTTGTTGAGGCTGTGAACTTAATGGTTGTTGAGGTTGTGAACTTAATGGTTGTTGAGGTTGTGAACTTAATGGTTGTTGAGGCTGTGAACTTAATGGTTGTTGAGGCTGTGAACTTAATGGTTGTTAAAGCTATAAACTTAATGGTTGTTGAGGTTGTGAACTTAATGGTTGTTGAGGTTGTGACCTTAATGGTTGTTGAGGCTGTGAACTTAATGGTTGTTGAGGTTGTGAACTTAATGGTTGTTAAAGCTATAAACTTAATGGTTGTTGAGGCTGTGAACTTAATGGTTGTTGAGGCTGTGAACTTAATGGTTGTTGAGGTTGTGAACTTAATGGTTGTTGAGGTTGTGAACTTAATGGTTGTTGAGGTTGTGAACTTAATGGTTGTTGAGGCTGTGAACTTAATGGTTGTTGAGGCTGTGAACTTAATGGTTGTTGAGGCTGTGAACTTAATGGTTGTTAAAGCTATAAACTTAATGGTTGTTGAGGCTGTGAACTTAATGGTTGTTGAGGCTGTGAACTTAATGGTTGTTGCAGATGTGAACGTGATGATCGTAGCAGGTGCGAACGTAATGTTCGTAGCAGGTGTGAACGTGATGATCGTAGCAGGTGCGAACGTAATGTTCGTAGCAGGTGTGAACGTGATGATCGTAGCAGGTGCGAACGTAATGTTCGTAGCAGGTGTGAAAGTAATGTTCGTAGCAGGTGTGAACGTGATGATCGTAGCAGGTGCGAACGTAATGTTCGTAGCAGGTGTGATCGTAATGTTCGTAGCAGGTGTGAATGTGATGATCGTAGAAGGTGTGAACGTAATGTTCGTAGCAGATGTGAACGTAATGTTCATAGCAGGTGTGAACGTGATGATCGTAGCAGGTGCGAACGTAATGTTCGTAGCAGGTGTGAACGTGATGATCGTAGCAGGTGCGAACGTAATGTTCGTAGAAGGTGTGAACGTAATGTTCGTAGCAGATGTGAACGTAATGTTCATAGCAGGTGTGAACGTGATGATCGTAGCAGGTGCGAACGTAATGTTCGTAGCAGGTGTGAACGTAATGTTCGTAGCTGGTGTGAACGTAATGTTCGTAGCAGGTGTGAACGTAATGTTCGTAGCTGGTGTGAACGTAATGTTCGTAGCAGGTGTGAACGTAATGTTCGTAGCTGGTGTGAATGTAATGTTCGTAGCAGGTGTGAACGCAATGTTCGTAGCTGGTGTGAACGTAATGTTCGTAGCTGGTGTGAACGTAATGTTCGTAGCTGGTGTGAACGTAATGTTCGTAGCTGGTGTGAACGTAATGTTCGTAGCTGGTGTGAACGTAATGTTCGTAGCAGGTGTGAACGTAATGAGTTCTGGTAAAGACAAGTATCGACGCAACACTGCAAATTAGTCAGGTTACGCATGCGTCTAGACAACGCTATTAGCGTAAACGCACAACTTCTAGAAATACGCAAGTCGAGTTGTATTTATCTAAAAAATACGCATTTAACATCTAGAAATGTGCAAATGGTAACGTCTAGAAATACGCAACCCGAATTGCGGACTGCGTCTGAAGACGCGCCACTCCGAATTCCCTCGTCACTGAACGTCAGCAGTGCTATGATTCCCATCCCCCATGATTCATCTCATCCCGCCGAGCCTGAAACAAAAGCTTAACGAGAGACATTAAACGAGCGAGGAATTATGGGAGCGGTAAAACCCTCGTTAAAATAAGACTAACTTAGGTAACAAAAGAGAAAGCCACTTTAAGCAAAGAGAGTCGATCTACTACTATGATATTTACCCATAATACACCCTTATTAAGACAGCCACGACGACGTTTCGCTCCGTCGTCCAGGACGGACAGAAACGTCGTCACAAGGTTCCTCTCCTAAGTGAGTGTTATTTGTGAGTTGTTCTAGCCACGGAATTGCGAGTTGTTCTTTATAAACAATGCTAGTTCATGTATCTTCACTTCCGAAACATTTCTCCTCCCTAGCAGCCTTTTTCAGTCACATATACAGGTGACAAATACTAGAGACAGTAGAGTGAACGAGAATGGGTTAAGTTAGGTTAAGCTAAGTAATGTTAGGCGAGGCAGAGGCTTGTTGAATGGGGTTATTCTTCATATAAGACGCCTTCGTCAGGAAAAAAGACTAGAGAAAATAGCTCTGGCACACTCGTCATAGCGACCCCATATATATATATATATATATATATATATATATATATATATATATATATATATATATATATATATATATATATATATACAATGTATCATTGTGAAGTGTCTCTTCGTGTGTAGAGACACTTGTCTTGACTAGAGGAACTTATGTGTAGGAAATGGAGACCCTTAAAAATCCTTTAGGGTATATACATCGAGTGGTGTGTATCTCTGACAGTATATACACAGAATTGTGTCTTTGTATATACAGTGAGAGGGATCTCTGTCTCTCTCATTGTATTAGTATGGAGAGGTGTGTATCTCTAAGTGTAAGTACACTACCATCACCCTCTACTTACCTCCACCATTACCAAGATTCCTAATACCACCACAATTAACCATCACCACCCTACAATCAACTGCGCCACCACCAACACCCCAATCATCAATCATTACCACCATCACCACCGCCAGCACCACTATCCTTCCATCACCAGCTCCACTACCACCACCACCACCACCACCAAAACTACCACCACCATCACCACCACCAGCACTGCAGGTGTATGCCTCAAGGTCATCCTCCAGGCCAGCTATTAACCTAAGCCTGATTATTTTAATGATGCAGACTGATTACCTGGTTTATGTACCTAGTACACGAGACACAAGTAGTTCACTACCTGTTTTATGTACCCAGTACACATGACATGTGCAGTGCACCCAATACACATGGCAGGTGTGATTACCTCAAGACCAAGTGCTGTACGCCCATTTCGGATTCTGCCCTTCTTGTAAAATAACAGTAAAAGCAATAATAATAATAATAATACTATAATAATAATTGTAATAATAATGATGATAATAATAATAACAATAATTTTACAATAATAATAATAATAGCTATAATAATAATAATAATAATAGCTATAATAATAATAATGTTATAATAATAATAATAATAATAATAATAATAATCTCACATTTTCCATATTTGCACTATTTTTCCCGTCTTTCCAGAATCAAACAGAAATAGTAAGAGAGTTTTCCCAGGTCCATCACAACGGGAAGACCTACATAACTTTCTCTAGAGTCTAGATGTATTGAGACTCCTAACTCGCGTCCTTTTCCCCCTATAACCTAGATAGTGGCTAGATTGCTTAGTTTGCTAGGTTTTAAAATTTCTCGCCTGCACGAGGGGAAGAGGAGGGGAGTCAATAAGACTCCATTTCACCTACACCTAACCTAACCTTATCTAACTTAACCTAACCTAACTTAACCTTATCTAACTGAACCTAACCTAACTTAACCTTATCTAACTGAACCTAACCTAACTTAACCTTATCTAACCTAGCCTATTATAACTTAACCTAACTTCATGGATCCTATAATCCTTAAGACAGGAATTAATGTAAATTCTTACGTGTATATACACTGATAGTATATACATTTCTCGGTGTATATACCATGTATCTCGTAGGATTGTAGTTACTTTGAGAGCATTTTTTCTTATACAAAGTTCATTGTTGGTTCGATGAAGAACCAGAGAAGCAACAACCTGATCAAATTTACAAAGTACGAACGAAGAGAGAGAGAGAGAGAGAGAGAGAGAGAGAGAGAGAGAGAGAGAGAGAGAGAGAGAGAGAGAGAGAGAGAGAGAGAGAGAGAGAGAG
Source organism: Cherax quadricarinatus (assembly GCF_038502225.1). Taxonomy (NCBI): domain Eukaryota; kingdom Metazoa; phylum Arthropoda; class Malacostraca; order Decapoda; family Parastacidae; genus Cherax; species Cherax quadricarinatus. The sequence goes on from NC_091332.1 coordinate 4,818,290, forward strand.
AGAGAAGGATCTAGCTTTCAAATGAACTGATATAGGAAACAGATCTTAGCTTGTAAATATAGTTAGGAACCCTTAACCCAACCTTGTAGAGAGAGAGAGAGAGAGAGAGAGAGAGAGAGAGAGAGAGACAGAGAGAGAGAGAGAGAGAGAGTGAGAGAGAGAGAGAGAGAGAGAGAGAGAGAGAGAGAGAGAGAGAGAGAGAGAGAGAGAGAGAGTGAGAGTGAGTGAGAGTGAAATTGTGAGAGAGAGAGAGAGAGAATGATCTAGCTTTCAAATGAACTGATATAGGAAACAGATCTTAGCTTGTAAATATAGTTAGGAACCCTTAACCCAACCTTGTAGAGAGAGAGAGAGAGAGAGAGAGAGAGAGAGAGAGAGAGAGAGAGAGAGAGAGAGAGACAGCCCCATGTGGCTTTCATTCAAGAGTGAAATACAGGAATTATAATTTTTACATAGTGAAGCAGAAATATTTCTGTGGAGCTGGAGTACAACTGTGTATAATACCTCCACCATTCATTCTCCCGTGGCACACATACTGCTCATGATTCATGTTATATCACACCAGGCATGAGTTACATACATGCGTCAGTTTTACATTACAAATGCCATGCACCGGGGCATGCGCACATGTATGTGTTTAGCACGCGCAAACGCGCACACACACACACACACACACACACACACAAACATACACACACACACTCACACACACACACACACACAAACATACATACACACACACACACACACACACACACACACACACACACACACACACACAAACCTACTGGAGTTCTATGACATGGTGACAGCAGTAAGACAAGAGAGAGAGGGGTGGGTGGATTGCATTTTCTTGGACTGCAAGAAGGCGTTTGACACAGTTCCACACAAGAGATTGGTGCAAAAACTGGAGGACCAAGCAGGGATAACAGGGAAGGCACTACAATGGATCAGGGAATACTTGTCAGGAAGACAGCAGCGAGTCATGGTACGTGGCGAGGTGTCAGAGTGGGCACCTGTGACCAGCGGGGTCCCGCAGGGGTCAGTCCTAGGACCAGTGCTGTTTCTGGTATTTGTGAACGACATGACGGAAGGAATAGACTCTGAGGTGTCCCTGTTTGCAGATGACGTGAAGTTGATGAGAAGAATACACTCGATCGAAGACCAGGCAGAACTACAAAGGGATCTGGACAGGCTGCAGACCTGGTCCAGCAATTGGCTCCTGGAGTTCAATCCCACCAAGTGCAAAGTCATGAAGATTGGGGAAGGGCAAAGAAGGCCGCAGACGGAGTACAGTCTAGGAGGTCAGAGACTACAAACCTCACTCAAGGAAAAAGATCTTGGGGTGAGTATAACACCAGGCACATCTCCTGAAGCGCACATCAACCAAATAACTGCTGCAGCATATGGGCGCCTAGCAAACCTCAGAACAGCATTCCGACATCTTAATAAGGAATTGTTCAGGACCCTGTACACCGTATACGTTAGGCCCATATTGGAGTATGCGGCACCAGTTTGGAACCCACACCTAGCCAAGCACGTAAAGAAACTAGAGAAAGTGCAAAGGTTTGCAACAAGACTAGTCCCAGAGCTAAGAGGTATGTCCTACGAGGAGAGGTTAAGGGAAATCAACCTGACGACACTGGAGGACAGGAGAGATAGGGGGGACATGATAACGACATACAAAATACTGAGAGGAATTGACAAGGTGGACAAAGACAGGATGTTCCAGAGATTGGACACAGTAACAAGGGGACACAGTTGGAAGCTGAAGACACAGATGAATCACAGGGATGTTAGGAAGTATTTCTTCAGCCACAGAGTAGTCAGTAAGTGGAATAGTTTGGGAAGCGATGTAGTGGAGGCAGGATCCATACATAGCTTTAAGCAGAGGTATGATAAAGCTCACGGCTCAGGGAGAGTGACCTAGTAGCGATCAGTGAAGAGGCGGGGCCAGGAGCTCGGACTCGACCCCCGCAACCTCAACTAGGTGAGTACAACTAGGTGAGTACACACACACACACACACACACACACACACACACACACACACACACACACACACACACACACACACACACACACACACACACACACACACACAATCAAACAAAGAGATAGAGTTCTATATATCTCCCAGTGAAAACAATGAATTTCCAGGGGGGTTGAGGGGGAAGGCTCTCCAGTGCCAGGCACCCCTCTCAATGACTCCCAGGTGTCGTATGGCACTCTGATAGTGGATCACCCACACTGCCGGTGCCAATGATCCTCTAAGTGACGTTTTTGATAGGCGAGTCCCCTCTGTGGCAACAAGTCTTTCGAAACCTCTTTTTTTTTTTTTTTTTTTTTTTTTTTTTTTTTTTTTTTTTTTTTTTTTTTTTTTTTTTTTTTTTACAACTCCTAAACAGAGTTTAACTACGTTAGGATAATGCTTCATAACTTTACAAGCTAAGAGCTGTTACCTACATCAGCTCATTTAAAAACATTTTTATTGTTATGAGACATACAAGTAGGGAACAGGATGAAGTTGGAGCCATCTGTGGGTCAGCATTTTCATTTGATAAATTGACTTTATGTCGTTGATATCATAATTCTGTACTAATGTGTTCCATACTCGAGTCATCCTGGGGATAAATGATCTCAGATGAAGTGATGTTCTGGAGAAGGTTACAGAGTGAAGCTGCTGCTTGTTGCCCGTCTTGTGGTGTAGAAGCTCACTTCTCGCTGTCCTTGGAGTGGTACCAAGTGTGGTAATTTGATAATATTGGCCTTGTACATAACAGTAAGGCCGCCCACATCCCTCCTGTGTTGAAGGCTCTGCTGAAATGACAGCTCTATCCAGGATGGGTCTAGGCGAGAAATGAGGCGTCTTGCTCTGTTCTCTACTCTGTCAAGAAGTCGCAGATGAGATGGGGGCAGGCAATCCATGAAAGTGGAGCATACTCAAACCGTGAGCGTACTTGTGCCTCGTACAGAATCTTGCAGCCTCTACCGTCGAGCAGATGCGAGATACGCCGAAGTGCTGTAAGCTTTCTAACCGCCTTGTTCTTCATTACAACGTGGCTTTCGCTCAAGTGGGGCTTGACAATGGTCCAGAACGGACCGATATGTCGTAGTAAGTTTCCACTGGCAAGTGCGAAATATCTGTTAATTGTTGCAGCCACGGTATTGTGTCTTTTTCTGTAGTAGCCACGGTACTGTGAATGTTCTTGTTGCAGCCACGGTACTGTGAATGTTCTTGTTGCAGCCACGGTACTGTGAATGTTCTTGTTGCAGCCACGGTACTGTGAATGTTCTTGTTGCAGCCACGGTACTGTGAATGTTCTTGTTGCAGCCACGGTACTGTGAATGTTCTTGTTGCAGCCACGGTACTGTGAATGTTCTTGTTGCAGCCACGGTACTGTGAATGTTCTTGTTGCAGCCACGGTACTGTGAATGTTCTTGTTGCAGCCACGGTACTGTGAATGTTCTTGTTGCAGCCACGGTACTGTGAATGTTCTTGTTGCAGCCACGGTACTGTGAATGTTCTTGTTGCAGCCACGGTACTGTGAATGTTCTTGTTGCAGCCACGGTACTGTGAATGTTCTTGTTGCAGCCACGGTACTGTGAATGTTCTTGTTGCAGCCACGGTACTGTGAATGTTCTTGTTGCAGCCACGGTACTGTGAATGTTCTTGTTGCAGCCACGGTACTGTGAATGTTCTTGTTGCAGCCACGGTACTGTGAATGTTCTTGTTGCAGCCACGGTACTGTGAATGTTCTTGTTGCAGCCACGGTACTGTGAATGTTCTTGTTGCAGCCACGGTACTGTGACTTTATTACACTCCTCATTACCAACACTCCACCATCACCAACACTCAACCATCACCGACACTCCATCATCACTCCACCATCACCAACACTGCAGATCACCAACACTTCACCATCACCAACACTATCACCAATACTCCCCATTACCAATACTCCACCATCACCAACACTCCACCAACACCAATACTCCCCCATTACCTACACTCCACCATCACCAACACTTCACCATCACCAACACTCCCCCATTACCAACACTCCACAATCACCAACACTCCATCATCACCAACACTCCACCATCACCAACACTCCCCCATCACCAACACTCCCCCATTACCAACACTCCACCATCACCAACACTCCCCATTACCAACACTCCACAATCACCAACACTCCACAATCACCAGCACTCCACTATCACCAACACTCCACCATCACCAACACTCCACCATCACAAACGACTTCATGAACCAAGAGGATATCAGCGGCAAACTTAAAAAAATTTCCCTTCCTTCCTGAGACGACCATTGAGGTAAAGCGACGGATTAGAACGACACAGCCACGAAGACCCTTCTGGTCGTCTCTTCTCACTGACACGCCATCATCCGTCCATCCCTGCCATCACTCTTCCTCTCTACCATCACCATTTTCCTTACCTTCACCCACCTTCTCTGCCACCATACTTTGTTCCTACGATCCGTCTAGACTCTCCTTCCCTCCCTCTCTCCTCCTTCACACTCTCCTCCCTCCCACCCTTCTCCCTCCCACTGGTGCCGGGGCTGTCGAGAGAGAAAACTTAACTCGGGTTTAAATTTCATCTCCTTCGGGTTGTCTTTTGTGTGCCGGGGTGAAGGTGGTTTTCTGAGGCGTGTGTGAGGGATGGAGGGAGGGAGTTGATGGAGTGTGGGATGGGGATGGAGTGTGGGAGTTCATGCAGTGTCCCAATACGACTCGGTGTGACCACCCAAATGACTTCTTGATGAATAAGAAACAATATGCTGCAGATATCTCCCTAATCTTTGATATAACACTCACCCCCACTTGACTTCGAGAAAGTCATTAACTGCATGCCCATGCACTCCGCCCCAGGCCTTAAATATTCTACGGAGAAGAAGCCTGACATTGGAGTCATCCCACTGTCATTAAAAACTACTGTTATTGCTCCACTCCACGAAGGTGATGGTAAAGCAATGGTAAAAGCTATAGACCAGCAGCCCTAATACACCACACTGTCATAATTTTTGAAAAGGTTTCACGAATAAAGATTTCCAATCACATGGAATCTCAACAGCTGCACAACCCGGGTCAATATGGATTTAGGAAAGGCTCCTCCTGCCTGTTGCAACTGCTGGACCATTAGAACATGGTATTGGATGCCCTTAAAACAAGGTAAATGCAGAGCTTGCAAAAGCCTTTTGTAAGTGCGACCAAGTGGTATTTGCATACATAATGCCTGCAAAAGGAATAACTGGGAAGGTGGGCAGATGGATATTTAACCTCCTAACAAACAGAACCCAGGGAGTAATTGTAAACGAGACTGAAATCGTGGGCTGCTACAGTGACATCCAGTAGGTTGCTGACAAGAATATCATATTCAATGAAGACATATTTCAGTTACTAAGTTACGAAAGAATGGAGGAAATATAAATAAGATCGGAGTACAAGATAAACTCAGATCACTTAACAGAATGCAAGATGGTCTTAGAAGTTAAGACAACAACTACCTTGAAGGTCATGGTTTTGGGCACACAGAGACTATCCCAGCACATCCCAGACCAGAGCCATGTAAAGAAGAAACAAAAGATTTTGTTAGGATTATTAACCCGGGGATTAGTAACGTTGGCTAGCACAGTAACGTCAGGATATCAACAGATTGTCTTATTTCCACCGGAGTCCTTTAATCCTTTTTCCCAGGATGCGACCCAAACCAGTCGGCTAGCACCCAGGTACCATGTGTTTGCTAGGTGAGCAGGGACAGTAGGTGTAAGGAAACATGCCCAGTATTTCTTACTTGTATAGACAAGTGCAATCTGGGGTACCTGTCACGCAACTTTCTGTTTGACTAGTGTGGATTAGTGTTGACATCGTCAACACAAGACATAGGAACTAGCTAAGTTTATTCAGGTTCATTACACAAGTTTAGGTATTTACAATTATCTTACACAGTAACATATGTGTAAATTACTTAACATAACTCAGCAAAGTTAAACAAAGTGACTTATCGCCATTGGTGTCCTTGGTTGATTATCGACTGTCTTACTCCAGCGCTTTCCACCTAGCAAGGTCTCTTATTAATGAAATAAGATACCAGACATATTAAGAAAATATCCTAAATTTGCTTACAGCAGATAAGACAAATTGTAGATACAAATCCAGACGTACTCCTGTTAACCCTTTCAGTTCTAGTTCCTAGACCTTTTGTGTATCCTTTTCCTCTTGCGATACCGTCCACAGGATGGATATGGAGGTGCACAGTAAACTAGCCGCTTCGACTGCAAGATCTACTCTAAAGACTTTATGCATATATACAATACATATTATGTCATATTTGAAGAGCCTATAATATATACACAATTTCGAGTAGTCCCGACCACCAACTCTAGTCAGAAGCGAATTGGGTCTTAAAACCGTCCCAGGCATCCATCCCCTATCAGGTCAGCTCATTAACTGCTGAGGGTCAGAGACGTTTTCACTGCTCAGCTAAGGCGCGTTCCATTTTCGTTTCAATCTTTGTGTAGCGGCTATAACTTCAGTTTTTTTGTGACATTTTTTTTTTACCCAGCCCAGTGGCCCCGCCGGGCAGTGCCTAAATGTTCGTAATGGCCAGTCCTCCTCTGCCTTTAGTGACTGTAACCTGCTTTTACTTTTAAAGAAGCATCAACCAACTCCACCCTGACAAACCTTGACCGAGAGGAGATGTGATTCCTAATGATACAAGTAGCAATATCCTGGCTGATCAAGCGGTCTCACCTGGGAAGTCCAGTCACAGCTCACGGGAAAACCAACCACAGGTTTGCAGCAGCAAATGTATGAAGAGTGAAGAAAATACACAGTTTATATAACAAGCTTTTACTGGAACGATGTTTCGCACAGCGAAATGTTGACTGTCAACCACATAGTCTCCCTCAACCTCCTCGTTCTCTCTTAGATCACCTATTAACTTCCTCCTCTTCTTCCTCCTCCTCCTCCTCCCCTCCTCCTCCTCCTCCTCCCCTCTTCCTCCTCCCCCTCTTCCTCCTCCTCCTCCTCCTCCCCCTCCTCCTGCTTCGACTGGCAGCATAATGACAGCAACTGACGGGTTGCTTCAGGAAGGAACAAGCAATTCTGGTGTTATCACGAAGAGGAAAGGCAGAGAGGCCACTTTCCGCGGTCTTAGTTCACTTTCCGCGGTCTTGGTCCACTTGCTGTAGTTTTATTGGTAGGTCCTTTTTTGTGGGACTGAAGGACGAGAGTTCTTGGGAGTTTTGTCATTAAAAATAATATTGGAACATGCACACACACACACACACACACACACACACACAAATGGTAACTAACACACACACACACACACACACACACACACACACACATACACACACACAACACACCTACACACCTACACACACACAACAGGCCTAGTGTCTAATCGACATGTGCCTAGGACAAAATGGTAACTAACTAACTAACACACACACACACACACACACACACACACACACACACACACACACACACACACACACACACAAACACAGTTGATATATGAGTTTGAGAAATGAAGAGAAACTGTGGGAAGAGTAGAGGAAGAGAGTGGGTGATAAAATTTACGAGAAAGTCTTAATGAAAGACAAGACAGTGAATGATAGGATACAGGAGATAGTGACATATACAATAGAGAGAGAGAGAGAACTTGAACTTTCATTGGTTTAACATTTTGCTCTCTGTATATCTTTATCAAGTTCTACACAGATCAAAACTTTCTCTCAATGAACGCTTATTGCTGCAAATTGTGTTATGTCTGCATGTAACATTTTACCCACCTGGGCTGACAAATTTCTACCAGATCAAAAGGGTCTGACTGAGTAGTTATGGCGACACAAATGCTTCTAGACACACGGCAAAGACAAGACGAAGTTCCGAGGAATTTAGAGATATGTGATCTCGTCTTCCTAGACAGAGAAAGAACACTCACAGCAAGGCACCATTGCTCGTTCCTCAGACAAGGGAATGCAAATAAGAAAGAGATGAGGTTAAGATGGGGTTACTACCCCACTACAGAACACTCGCCCAAGCCATCCACTAGCACCAAGTAGAGATAACAGCAGAAAGAACAGAAATGCTGCTCTCCACAGCCCCTCCTCAAACTAACACACCCTCCTCCTTCCGTTTATGACGAACGACCCCCTCCATCAACACTAAACCCACATAATTAAATAGCGAGCATCCTTACTCTTTCACCCACCACCCCTTCCCTTTCACCCACCACCCCTTCCCTTTCACCCACTACCCCTTCTCTTTTACCCATCACCCCTTTCCTCTCACCCACCGCTCCCTACTCCTCACCCATCACCTATGATGAGTGAGGGGACGCACCAACAAGTCCCATTCTTCTCTCTATTCACCCACTTGTCTTCTTTCGTGCCCCAATTTCTCTTCCCGGCCCATCTCACACATTCTCTCTCTCTCTCTCCCCCTCTCTCTCCTCTCTCTCTCCACACACACACAAACACACACACACACAAGTGGGAGTTAAGCTCCCAGCATAATAGTAATCGAGCCGCAGACTAGAGTGAGTCATATAAATGTTTTGTGCTCTGCTGAATACAGCAGCAGATGGCCACCTGCCTTATTACTGAGAAGAAACTAACTGAAGAGCAGCTCCATGAATGAGCCAGCCAGCCTGGTATTTTGGAGGCTGTGGGGGGGATCCAGGCAGGGTTGCGCCCTCCCCCTGCTATATCCCTTCCCTCCCCGAGAGTTCCCACCAGGGATTCATTAAATCCTCAATTATACATAAACTTAACGAGCATGTTTGCTGGTACTCAGGAAGTTGCCGAAGAGGAACTACAGTGGCGTTTATGGTTTATATATATATATATATATATATATATATATATATATATATATATATATATATATATATATATATATATATATGTATGTATATATATATATATATATATATATATATATATATATATATATATATATATATATATATATATATATATATATATATATATTATTGTGGTATAAACCTTGGTAATAAATACCGACAAGTTGGTTTAGAAAGACACGTAAGCAAACACTATTTAATAGAATATTTAATAGAAAACGTTTCGGTCCTGGGACCTTGATCACTTCTAACATACAGAGGTAGAAAGACATTATATATATAGGCGGAGAGTGAGATGTGACGCACGTGACCTGAGGAATGTCATAAGAACATAAGAATGGAGGAACACTGTAGAAGGCCTACTGGCCCATGCGAGGCAGGTCCTTATCAAAACCTCTGTCTATGATGAGGACGGGTAGACGATGAAATCATGTGACTCCTGTGTTGTTGGGTTGGTGCTGCTTAAGTATCATGTATGCCAATGTTTTTGAAATTTTGTAGTTTCCAGTGTTGCGTTCTATAGTGTCGGTGACGGCGATTAGTGAGGCTTCTAGGCACCGTCGGAGTCTGAGGTCTGGTTCGGTGAGAACGAGTTGTGCCTCGTTCCATTTCATCAAATGCCCCGTGGAGTCTCTGTGGAGGACACAGGCGTACCTTACATCGTCTCTGTTAGAGGCATTTCGATGCTCATTCAGGCGGACTGCAAGATCTCTGCCTGTCTCGCCTACATATTTCTTGGGACAGAACCCACAGGGAATAGTGTAGACGCCTGCTGTAGAAGTTATAGGTGTGGGGCTGCGTTTCGTAGTGAGGTCTTTGATAGAGGATGTGTTTATGGTGGAAACGTTGATGTTACTCATAGCAAGTGCCCGGCGAGTATTCGTGGCAACATCGCCACATGGGAGTACTATGAACTGTTTAGGGGGCTATTCCATTGGCGGTTTGTTGAGGATAGCTTGTGCCTTGAGTCTGCAATCTCGGATGAAGAAAGATGGGAACTGAAGACGTGTAAAGGCTTGTGTTATGTAAGTGCATTCTTCTTCTAGAAAACAAGGGCTGGAGATGCGAAGAGCTCTCAAGAAGAAGCCAATGAGGACTCCTCTCTTAGTGCGGGTGTCTTGGTGTGAATAAAAGTGTATAAGATCGTCCTTGTTGGTAGGTTTTCTATACACTTTGAAGAGAAGTTTGTCACTGTCGGGAGATCTGCACAGTAGAACGTCGAGGAAAGGAAGTTTGCCATCATTTTCGAGTTCAAGTGTAAACTTTATTGATGGTTCAACTGCATTGATCTTGTTGAGAAGGGCCTGGATATTGAGACGTCTCGGATAGAAAACCAATATATCATCAACGTATCTTAGCCAGGTAACGGTGTTGGGAACGAAGGTGCTGAATTTCTCTGTCTCCAAGTTTTCCATGAAGAGGTTGGCAAGCACAGCACTGAGCGGGCTGCCCATTGCCATCCCAAAGCATTGTTTGTAACAGTTGTCCTGATACTTGAAGAAGTTGAAATTAACACACAGTTCCACTAGATTGATGAAATCTAGAAGAGGTAAAGGGAGGTCGTGGTTTTCAGTGAGCCTCTGTCTCAGAATGTTGATTGCAGCGTCAGTAGGAACGTTGGTAAAGAGGGCTGTGACATCGAAGGAAGCCATGCTTTTGTTTTTGACATTCAGGTTCGAAATTCGAGAGAGAAGGTCACCTGAGTGTTTGAGGTGGGCTTGACTGATAGTGCCCAGAAGCGCTGAAAGGTATTTGGCAAGGTGGCCGGCTAGTCTGTGTGGTGCACTCCCTATGCCCGAAGTGATAGGCCGTAGTGGGATGCCAGGTTTGTGTGTCTTAGGAAGGCCATACAGGCGTGCCGGTTTCGGTTGACCTGGTAAAAGTTTAAGTAGTTTTTTGCCTTGTTCTGATTTTCGTAAGATGCTACGAGCCTTTTGAAGGAGGTGGTGTGGTGTTACTCAACACTGTCGACTACAACAATAAAGTCTTAAATCTTCTCAACGATGCCAACACATACCAGCCTGTATTGGAATCAGTGCTACTTCAAAGTACCCAGACTTTCCTTCAAAAGGCTCGTAGCATCTTACGAAAATCAGAACAAGGCAAAAAACTACTTAAACTTTTACCAGGTCAACCGAAACCAGCACGCCTGTATGGCCTTCCTAAGACACACAAACCTGGCATCCCACTACGGCCTATCACTTCGGGCATAGGGAGTGCATGGGCCAGTAGGCCTTCTACAGTGTTCCTCCATTCTTATGTTCTTATGACATTCCTCAGGTCACGTGCGTCACATCTCACTCTTCGCCTATATATATAATGTCTTTCTACCTCTGTATGTTAGAAGTGATCAATGTCCCAGGACCGAAACGTTTTCTAATAAATATGTTATAGTGTTTGCTTACGTGTCTTTCTAAACCATATATTATTGTAATCACGAACGCGTGGAATTTAATCAAAAACAACACTGCGACTAACCAAGGACTAGCCAACGACATGGGTTCGAGTCCTTGGCTAGTCGCAGTGTTGTTATTTATACATACATACATACATATATATATATATATATATATATATATATATATATATATATATATATATATATATATATATATATATATATATATATATATATATATATACTTACATATAGCGCCATAACACCGTGCACACATGGGGAAAACTGTGGCTAAATCTTTTAAGGATCTCTAGGGATGCTTAATGAGACCAAAACAGAGAGAAACAGAATTCAAATCCAATGATGAAAACTGTAAGCAGTAGATCGAGGCACTGATCTATTACGTACTTGTTAATCTTCAATGAACTAAGCTTCACTAAAAACTTATTCTCTAAGGAATGCGATTTGGCTAGATTGCAATATTTATTTTGACCGGTGCTCTATCTATTTCATATTCATGATTTTACTTAATAGATCATAGCTGCCTATTTGTTTTGAAAAAAAAGACAGAATATATGTTAATTATTAACATGCAATGCTATGTTGCAACATTCTGTATCAGGTTAAATACAGTCTTAATACACGGATACTTAAAATACAGGTGTTTTACTAACCCGAATCCTTTACTCAAGTGTTAAACATAGGTTTAGACCTTAGGATAATCTGAACATTCATAAGTTATGCCCAAAAACATATGTAAACATTTTCCTACAAAATGCTTATTGCTGCCATGGTGGCATTCCTGGGATCCTGTGCCAGGAATCTTAAGATGGCCCTGTACTAGGGGCACTGAAGGATCCTGTATCAGGGACACCTACTACTAACACAGGTACTGGTCAAAGGACTGTCGTACCTGGCTGCAAAGGAAGAATACCAACAAGGGAACATTCGATAAAGCAGACAAGAAATTTTAAGGAATAAAGTACACACCAGATGTTTGAATATCAGTGATTAAATATACCGACAAGTATGTCAACAAGACGCAATACTCAGTTTATGGCATTAACTGAAAGATGTTTCGCCCACCAGGGACTTCATGAATCCACTGATAAGTGTCCCTGGAAGACGAAATGTCTTTTAAATAAATGATATAAACTGCATGTCTCTTATTCATACCCCAGGTGTTTACTTTCTTCCTCCCTGTATATTCCCACCACCATTATTTACAAATAAGCTTGGTACCATAATATGACTAGGTTATGAGAGAGAGGACAAGAATGAGTACTCTCACTGGCTACATATTATACTCCGATACAGAGGACAGAACTCTAATATGTGTTAATCGGCTGAAACTGTGTGACGGACTGACCTCCAAAGCTGACTCCAGTTACAAGCTAGCCGGGAGCTCACCCCTCCCCCCCCTCACTCTGGTTGATTTAAACAAACCGAAACTATCGATGTGAGCTTCGGGACCCTACATCCGCATCAGCAATAAGATACCATGCTGTAAGCTGATTGTTGGTAGTAGTGTAGGTGTGGCTTCGTGTGACGCACGTCGAATAAAAATGACGCACTCGGCACACACCACACTCCTAAGGCTGAGTTAATGAAAGTCCTCTTCAAAGTCCTCACAAGGATTACAATAATCTCTTCCCTGGCCCCATAATACTCTCTCTAGACCCCACAATACCCACGTCCCTACAATAACCTCTACCCTCTCTGAGACGTGCAATACCCTCTCTGGTCCCCTATCTGGTCCCCACAATACTCTCCATGCATCCCACAATAATGTCTAGGCCTTAGAATGCCCTTTCTGGGCACCACAATGCTTACCCTCTGGCTGGGGACAAACGGGTCTAGTCATTCACTTGTTTCTGAGTGGCTTAATGTCCTTCATTCACGCTAGGTGGCTCACAGGACTCGTAACAATGCCGCAGGATCTGAACTCACTCACGCAATCTTACGTAATCCCACCCCCTATCCTGAGCTATTTCAGCCAATCTCTCTTTCCCTCTCTCACTCTCTCTCTCTCTCTCTCTCTCTCTCTCTCTCTCTCCCTTTCAGAGGTTGTTTAACAGTGTTCAGAGAAAAGGTATTAATTACTGATTATTATTACTATTATTACGATTATTAATTGTACCATTAATTATTTTTACTGTCATTATTAAGTTTGTATTGCGACAGTTCTTATTATTACTGATAATATTATTGCTAAAATAATGATTATTATTAGCGTTCTCCTCTAACGCTTCTCTTCTTTGGCAGGCGGGCGAGCACTTCGAATGAAGAACTTCGAAGTGCCGCTTCACGTGCCCCGCGGAGAGAGCACCACGCTCAGATGTGAGTTCGACTTGCAAGGTGAACGCCTGTACTCCGTCAAGTGGTACAAGGGAGGACGGGAGTTCTTTCGTTACGTTCCAAACGAACGGCCCATGAAACAGGATTACAAGGTCACCGGTGTTAATGTTGATGTGAGTAACGATAGCTCCCTGTCTCCTTCTCCCTTCCTCAAGAAACGTGCTTTATCATGGAGAAGCGGTAAACCCCTACGAGTTATGCAACGCCTGGCGAACAGAGGGTAATCAGGTCACGTCCAAGGATGGAAGAAATATCTCTCATTCCATTTATCAAAAATCTTTAACCAGAATCAACTGACTCTTGAAAACAGCTATTTTTTTCATAGTGGTTGTTTTTCAAGTTGTGATACCGCCTGCTTATTGTGATCTTATTGCATAAATATGTGGTGGTAGTGGAAGTGGAATATTCAAATGGCTTCAGGAAGAAATCCAAATATTTTTCCTCGAAGTCTTGTTATCCACTTCTGCGAGGCTGTGTCCCACAATTTGCACTAGAGGTGGACCCATCTTATATATATATATATATATATATATATATATATATATATATATATATATATATATATATATATATATATACATATAATTGAACTATATACACACAGATATGGACGTAAACAAACTTTCACTTAAAACTGAGAGCAATCATGAAGAATTCCCTATAAAAGACACCAGCTGAGCCTTTGAGGATACTCTGGCAATATTGCCTCGAGTCATTACAGCACAAACACAACCCCTCTTCTTTGTCGCTCTCGGTGCATTGGATGTAATTTTGACCTTTGCGGGAGGAGGGAAACATCTTGTTTTTCCTTCTTTTAGACGTTTCACTCGAGCGATACTCATCTGAAAGTTTAATGGATATTGACCCTTTGATAGAAGTTGAAACAGTGTTAAGAGCTGTGATAATAACATACATGGCCGGTCAACGTCCACTGATTATTGGAAACATATTTATTATTATTATTATTATTATTATTATTATTATTATTATTATTATTATTATTATTACAATTATTATTATTATTATTATTATTATTATTATTATGTATTATTTTTGTTATT
>NC_091332.1:4838009-4850509 GCF_038502225.1 Cherax quadricarinatus
TGGTGTTACTGTAGTGGTGGTGATGGTGATTTTGTGGTTATTTCGTACATGTTGTGGTTTTGTTGTTGTGGTAATTGGTTTTGTTATTATGCCTGTTTTGCTTTTGTGGTTGTTTCTATGCTGTGGTTGTTTTGTTTGTAGTTATTTCTACTTCCGTGCTTTTGTTATTATTGTTGTTTTTACTTGCAATCACTTTGTTTGTTACTCATGAGTAAGGAACTGGATTTATTCTAATTGAAAATAAGTTTCTGGTAAATTACTGACATGAAATGAGTAAAAACTATGAATCTAAAAACGTCAAACAATGGGTTAATTTCGCTACCGCCGGACGGACGGTGGATCGAGCCTCCACTTCCCTTTCCGGTGAAAGGCTCACATGGTGCTAGTGGATAACTCGCGAAAGGTGACATAAGTTGGGAGAGAGAGAGAGAGAGAGAGAAAGAGAGAGAGAGAATAAAGCAAGCAGAATTTCGTGACACATTTTCACAGCTGTCACTCAGGAAGCCAAGATGAAGGATGTCCCCTCAGCCACCCCTGCCTGGCTTCCCCTCAGGTGAAGAGTCGTCCTGGCTTCTCAGGTGAGGGGTCAGTCTGGCTTCTCATTTGAAGGTTCGTTCTGGCTTTCCTCGGGTGAAGGGTCGTCTTGGCGTTCCTCAGGTAAGGGGTCGTTCTGGTGACCCTCAGGTGAGGGGTCGTCTTGGCTTTCCTCAGGTAAGGGGTCGTCCTGGTGACCCTCATGTGAGGAGGTCGAGTAGCGACCTGCTTCTCTAGTCACCCTAGTGATCAGTCTCCCCTCACTACCCCTCTACTCTCGCCTCACCGTCCTCTATAATCCCCTTATACTTCCCTCCCTCTCCTATCAACACTTTCCCTTTCTCCTCCTCCTCCTCCTTCTCCTCTTCTTACTCCTAACATTTATCTTCACTACCTCTTCCTGTCAAAAAATTCTCCGACCATCTTCCCTCCTTCCTTCCTTGGTACACTATCCCCTGTCCATCGTCCCGTCCTCCGCCCTGTCTCTCTGCTCCCATAACTCCTCCATTCTTACAACAACATCCTCCTTCCTCTTCCGATTCCTCTTCCCCCAACACCAGCACACTGCTGATGTATCAGTTTTTTAAATGAATTTATATATATATATCTATATATATATATATATATATATATATATATATATATATATATATATATATATATATATATATATATATATATATATATATGGGAGTAGGTTGGTAGACAGCAACCACCCAGGGAGGTACTACCGTCCTGCCAAGTGAGTGTAAAACAAAAGCCTGTAATTGTTTTACATGATGGTAGGATTGCTGGTGTCTTTTGTCTGTCTCATAAATATGCAAGATTACAGGCATGTCTTGCTACTTCTACTTACACTTAGGTCACACTACACATACATGTACACGTTTATTTATACACACTCATCTGAGTTTTCTTTGATTTTATCTTAATAGTTCTTGGTCTTATTACTTTTCCTTTTATATCCATGGGGAAGTGGAATAAGAATCTTTCTTCCGTAAGCCATGCGTGTTGTAAAAGTCAACTGAAATGCCGGGAACAATGGGCTAGTAACCCCTTTTCCTGTAAAGGTTACTAAAAAGAATAAGAAGAAGAAAATTGTCAAAGTGGGAAGTCTGAATGTGCGTGGATGTTGTGCAAATGATAAGAAAGAGATGATTGTGGATCTTATGAATGAGAAGAAACTGGATGTCCTGGCTTTAAGTGAAACGAAGCTGAAGGGGGTGGGAGAGTTTCAATGGAGAGGAATAAATGGGATTAGGTCAGGGGTTTCAAATAGAGTTAGAGCTAAAGAAGGAGTAGCAATAATGTTGAAGGATAAGCTATGGCAGGAAAAGAGGGACTATAAATGTATTAATTCAAGGATTATGTGGAGTAAAATAAAGATTGGATGTGAAAAGTGGGTTATAGTAAGCGTGTATGCACCTGGAGAAGAGAGAAGTGTAGAGGAGAGAGAGAGATTTTGGGAAATGTTGAGTGAATGCGTGGGGAGCTTTGAATCAAGTGTGAGAGTAATGGTGGTTGGGGATTTCAATGCTAAAGTGGGAAAAAATGTTATGGAGGGAGTAGTAGGTAAATTTGAGGTGCCAGGGGTAAATGTAAATGGGGAGCCTTTAATTGAGCTATGTGTAGAAAGAGATTTGGTAATAAGTAATACATATTTTATGAAAAAGAGGATAAATAAATATACAAGGTATGATGTAGCACGTAATGAAAATAGTTTGTTAGGTTATGTATTGGTGGATAAAAGGTTGATGGGTAGGCTCCAGGATGTACATGTTTATAGAGGGGCAACTGATATATCGGATCATTATTTAGTTGTAGCTACAGTTAGAGTAAGAGGTAGATGGGAAAAGAGGAAGGTGGCAACAACAAGTAAGAGGGAGGTGAAAGTGTATAAACTAAGGGAGGAGGAAGTTCGGGCGAGATATAAGCGACTGTTGGCAGAAAGGTGGGCTAGTGCAAAGATGAGTAGTGGGGGGGTTGAAGAGGGTTGGAATAGTTTTAAAAATGCAGTATTAGAATGTGGGGCAGAAGTTTGTGGTTATAGGAGGGTGGGGGCAGGTGGAAAGAGGAGCGATTGGTGGAATGATGAAGTAAAGGGTGTGATAAAAGAGAAAAAGGTAGCTTACGAGAGGTTTTTACAAAGCAGAAGTGTTATAAGAAAAGCAGAGTATATGGAGAGTAAAAGAAAGGTGAAGAGAGTGGTGAGAGAGTGCAAAAGGAGAGCAGATGATAGAGTGGGAGAGGCACTCTCAAGAAATTTTAATGAAAATAAGAAAAAAATTTGGAGTGAGTTAAACAAGTTAAGAAAGCCTAGGGAAAGTATGGATTTGTCAGTTAAAAACAGAGTAGGGGAGTTAGTAGATGGGGAGAGGGAGGTATTAGGTAGATGGCGAGAATATTTTGAGGAACTTTTAAATGTTGAGGAAGAAAGGGAGGCGGTAATTTCATGCACTGGTCAGGGAGGTATACCATGTTTTAGGAGTGAAGAAGAGCAGAATGTAAGTGTGGGGGAGGTACGTGAGGCATTACGTAGAATGAAAGGGGGTAAAGCAGCTGGAACTGATGGGATCATGATAGAAATGTTAAAAGCAGGGGATTATATAGTGTTGGAGTGGTTGGTACTTTTGTTTAATAAATGTATGAAAGAGGGGAAGGTACCTAGGGATTGGCGGAGAGCATGTATAGTCCCTTTATATAAAGGGAAAGGGGACAAAAGAGATTGTAAAAATTATAGAGGAATAAGTTTATTGAGTATACCAGGAAAAGTGTACGGTAGGGTTATAATTGAAAGAATTAGAGGTAAGACAGAATGTAGGATTGTGGATGAGCAAGGAGGTTTCAGAGTGGGTAGGGGATGTGTAGATCAAGTGTTTACATTGAAGCATACATGTGTGAACAGTATTTAGATAAAGGTAGGGAAGTTTTTATTGCATTTATGGATTTAGAAAAGGCATATGATAGAGTGGATAGGGGAGTAATGTGGCAGATGTTGCAAGTATATGGAATAGGTGGTAAGTTACTAAATGCTGTAAAGAGTTTTTATGAGGATAGTGAAATTCAGGTTAGGGTGTGTAGAAGAGAGGGAGAATACTTCCCGGTAAAAGTAGGCCTTAGACAGGGATGTGTAATGTCACCATTGTTGTTTAATATATTTATAGATGGGGTTGTAAAAGAAGTAAATGCTAGGGTGTTTGGGAGAGGGGTGGGATTAAATTATGGGGAATCAAATTCAAAATGGGAATTGACACAGTTACTTTTTGCTGATGATACTGTGCTTACAGAAGATTCTAAAGAAAAATTGCAAAGGTTAGTGGATGAGTTTGGGAATGTTTGTAAAGGTAGAAAGTTGAAAGTGAACATAGAAAAGAGTAAGGTGATGAGGGTATCAAATGATTTAGATAAAGAAAAATTGGATATCAAATTGGGGAGGAGTATGGAAGAAGTGAATGTTTTCAGATACTTGGGAGTTGACGTGTCGGCGGATGGATTTATGAAGGATGAGGTTAATCATAGAATTGATGAGGGAAAAAAGGTGAGTGGTGCATTGAGGTATATGTGGAGTCAAAAAACGTTATCTATGGAAAAAACGTTATCTATGGAGGCAAAGAAGGGAATGTATGAAAGAATAGTAGTACCAACACTCTTATATGGGTGTGAAGCTTGGGTGGTAAATGCAGCAGCGAGGAGACGGTTGGAGGCAGTGGAGATGTCCTGTCTAAGGGCAATGTGTGGTGTAAATATTATGCAGAAAATTCGGAGTGTGGAAATTAGGAAAAGGTGTGGAGTTAATGAAAGTATTAGTCAGATGGCAGAAGAGGGGTTGTTGAGGTGGTTTGGTCATTTAGAGAGAATGGATCAAAGTAGAATGACATGGAAAGCATATAAATCTATAGGGGAAGGAAGGCGAGGTAGGGGGTCGTCCTCGAAAGGGTTGGAGAGAGGGGGTAAAGGAGGTTTCGTGGGCAAGGGGCTTGGACTTCCAGCAAGCGTGCGTGAGCGTGTTAGATAGGAGTGAATGGAGACGAATGGTACTTGGGACCTGACGATCTGTTGGAGTGTGAGCAGGGTAATATTTAGTGAAGGGATTCAGGGAAACCGGTTATTTTCATATAGTCGGACTTGAGTCCTGGAAATGGGAAGTACAATGCCTGCACTTTAAAGGAGGAGTTTGGGATATTGGCAGTTTGGAGGGATATGTTGTGTATCTTAATATGTGTATGCTTCTAAACTGTTGTACTCTGAGCACCTCTGCAAAAACAGTGATTATGTGTGAGTGAGGTGAAAGTGTTGAATGATGATGAAAGCATTTTCTTTTTGGGGATTTTCTTTCTTTTTTGGGTCACCCTGCCTCGGTGGGAGACGGCCGACTTGTTGAAAAAATATATATATATATATATATATATATATATATATATATATATATATATATATATATATATATATATATATATATATATATATATATATATATATATATATATATATATATATATATATATATATATATATATATATATATATATATATATTGGTCCCATTTCCCATATCCTCTAGTTCCCCAACTCTCCAACACCTCTGTTCCTTCCAGTCCCCCAACTCTCCAACACCTCTGTTCCTTCCAGTCCCCCAACTCTCCAACACCTCTGTTCCTTCCAGTCCCCCAACTCTCCAACACCTCTGTTCCTTCCAGTCCCCCAACTCTCCAACACCTCTGTTACTCCCAATTCCCCAACTCTCCAACATCTCTGTTACTTCCAATCCCCCAACTCTCCAACATCTCTGTTACTTCCACTCCCCCAACTCTCCAACATCTCTGTTACTTCCAATCCCCCAACTCTCCAACACCTCTGTTCCTTCCAGTCCCCCAACTCTCCAACACCTCTGTTACTCCCAATTCCCCAACTCTCCAACACCTCTGTTACTTCCAGTCCCCCAACTCTCCAACACCTCTGTTACTTCCAGTTCCCCAACTCTCCAACAATTCTGTTACTTCCAGTCCCCCAACTCTCCAACACCTCTGTTACTTCCAATCCCCCAACTCTCAAACACCTCTGTTACTTGCAGTCCCCCAACTCTCCAACACCTCTGTTACTTCCAATCCCCCAACTCTCCAACACCTCTGTTACTTCCAATCCCCCAACTCTCAAACACCTCTGTTACTTCCAGTCCCCCAACTCTCCAACACCTCTGTTACTTCCAGTCCTCCAACTCTCCAACACCTCTGTTACTTCCAATCCCCCAACTCTCCAACACCTCTGTTACTTCCAGTCCCCCAACTCTCCAACACCTCTGTTACTTCCAATCCCCCAACTCTCCAACACCTCTGTTACTTCCAATCCCCCAACTCTCAAACACCTCTGTTACTTCCAATCCCCCAACTCTCCAACACCTCTGTTACTTCCAGTCCCCCAACTCTCCAACACCTCTGTTTCTTTTAAGTCTTTCACATTGTTCTGTCACAGCTTTCATCAGGTCTTCTCTCCCACTAATAACATATCTTACCTTCCATACCGCATCCGTCTCTAATGGAACATTTACACAACTCTCCAACACCTCTGTTACTTGAACATTAAAAAGGTATAAAATACCGACAGGTTGTTAGGTAAGACACATATGCAACAGTTAGGTATCTTTATTTTGAAACGTTTCGCCTACACAGTAGATGGACTGATTACATCGTCTTCAAGTATCTTCTGCTTCTATCAACTTTTCTGTACTCGACTGAAGAAGCCTACTGTGTAGGCGAAACGTTTCAAAATAAAGATACCTAACTGTTGCATATGTGTCTTACCTAACAACCTCTGTTACTTCCAGTCCCCCAACTCTCCAACACCTCTGTTACTTCCAGTCCCCCAACTCTCCAACACCTCTGTTACTTCCAGTCCCCCAACTCTCCAACACCTCTGTTACTTCCAGTCCCCCAACTCTCCAACACCTCTGTTACTTCCAGTCTCCCAACTCTCCAACACCTCTGTTACTTCCAGTCCCCCAACTCTCCAACACCTCTGTTACTTCCAGTCCCCCAACTCTCCAACACCTCTGTTACTTCCAGTCTCCCAACTCTCCAACACCTCTGTTACTTCCAGTCCCCCAACTCTCCAACACCTCTGTTACTTCCAGTCCCCCAACTCTCCAACACCTCTTGTTTCTTTTAAGTCTTTCACATTGTTCTGTCACAGCTTTCATCAGGTCTTCTCTCCCACTAATAACATATCTTACCTTCCATACCGCATCCGTCTCTAATGGAACATTTACACAACTTCCACGAAAATGTATTGAGGTGATGAAGAGGCTGAAGCGAGGCAGGGTACAGAGGCTGAAGCGAGCGAAGGTACAGAGGTTGAGGCGAGGCAGGGTACAGAGGCTGAGGCGAGGCAGGGTACAGAGGCTGAGGCGAGGCAGGGTACAGAGGCTGAAGCAAGGGAAGGTACAGAAGTTGAGGCGAGGCAAGGTACAGAGGTTGAGGCGAGGCAGGGTACAGAGGCTGAGGCGAGGTAGGGTACTGAGGCTGAGGCGAGGTAGGGTACTGAGGCTGAGGCGAGGCAGGGTACAGAGGCTGAGGCGAGATAAGGTACAGAGGCTGAAGCGAGGCAAGGTACAGAGGTTGAAGCGAGGCATGGTACAGAGGCTGAGGCGAGGCAGGGTACAGAGGCTGAGGCGAGGCAGGGTACAGAGGCTGAGGCGAGGCAGGGTACAGAGGTTGAGGCGAGGCAGGGTACAGAGGCTGAGGCGAGGCAGGGTACAGAGGCTGAAGCGAGGCAGGGTACAGAGGCTGAGGCGAGGTAGGGTACTGAGGCTGAGGCGAGGCAGGGTACAGAGGCTGAAGCAAGGGAAGGTACAGAGGTTGAGGCGAGGCAGGGTACAGAGGCTGAGGCGAGGCAGGGTACAGAAGCTGAGGCGAGGCAGGGTACAGAGGCTGAAGCAAGGGAAGGTACAGAGGTTGAGGCGAGGCAAGGTACAGAGATTGAGGCGAGGCAGGGTACAGAGGCTGAGGCGAGGTAGGGTACTGAGGCTGAGGCGAGGTAGGGTACTGAGGCTGAGGCGAGGCAGGGTACAGAGGCTGAGGTGAGGCAGGGTACAGAGGCTGAAGCAAGGGAAGGTACAGAGGTTGAGGTGAGGCAGGGTACAGAGGCTGAGGCGAGGCAGGGTACAGAGGCTGAGGCGAGGCAGGGTACAGAGGCTGAAGCAAGGGAAGGTACAGAGGTTGAGGCGAGGCAAGGTACAGAGGTTGAGGCGAGGCAGGGTACAGAGGCTGAGGCGAGGTAGGGTACTGAGGCTGAGGCGAGGTAGGGTACTGAGGCTGAGGCGAGGCAGGGTACAGAGGCTGAGACGAGATAAGATACAGAGGCTGAAGCGAGGCAAGGTACAGAGGTTGAAGCGAGGCATGGTACAGAGGCTGAGGCGAGGCAGGGTACAGAGACTGAGGCGAGGCAGGGTACAGAGACTGAGGCGAGGCAGGGTACAGAGGCTGAGGCGAGGCAGGGTACAGAGGCTGAGGCGAGGCAGGGTACAGAGGTTGAGGCGAGGCAGGGTATAGAGGCTGAGGCGAGGCAGGGTACAGAGGCTGAAGCGAGGCAGGGTACAGAGGCTGAGGCGAGGTAGGGTACTGAGGCTGAGGCGAGGCAGGGTACAGAGGCTGAGACGAGATAAGGTACAGAGGCTGAAGCGAGGCAAGGTACAGAGGTTGAAGCGAGGCATGGTACAGAGGCTGAGGCGAGGCAGGGTACAGAGACTGAGGCGAGGCAGGGTACAGAGACTGAGGCGAGGCAGGGTACAGAGGCTGAGGCGAGGCAGGGTACAGAGGCTGAGGCGAGGCAGGGTACAGAGGTTGAGGCGAGGCAGGGTACAGAGGCTGAGGCGAGGCAGGGTACAGAGGCGGAAGCGAGGCAGGGTACAGAGGCTGAGGCGAGGCAGGGTACAGAGGCTGAGGCGAGGCAGGGTACAGAGGCGGAGGTATATTAATCATTGCTGAAGGATTTATAATATATAAGAACACACGTTTAGTCAGCAAATTTCATTATTAACAACAAAACATCACATAAACGGAAACTACAAGACACACACACACACACACACACACACATACAGACACGGTACCAAGAACCGCAGCTCACCACCATCTGTAATTGCACTAACGCACGAGAGCACAGGCAAGAAGAACCACAGAGAACACACCCCAGCCTTTAACGCACGATAAAGGTTATTCAATATCGCTGCCCAAATATTTATATTCCATCTGAAGCTCGCACACACACACACACACACACACACACACACACACACACACAGTTTTATCGTGAGCCCGAGGAAGGTGAGGCAGTGTTGACCCCGTGCACACCTTGTTATACACATACATACCTCACATACACACACACGCACACACATACACACACTCTATTTATCTACCTCACTCTCTCTCTCTCTCCCTCACTATCTCTCACTGCTTCTAACTCGCTTTCTCTTCGTCTCTCTTTTTAAGTACCACGAACACACACACAGTTTGTACACTGGTGTGTACAGCACTGTGTGTACAGTCGTTCCAAATTATAACAAGACATATGTTGTGTAAATCTCTTGATCATCGTGTCTACGTTCTTGACACTGTAAGCTCTCATTAATACACGTCACTCACTCGTGTGTGTGTGTGTGTGTGTGTGTTTGTGTATGTACTCACCTAGTTGTACTCACCTAGTTGAGGTTGCGGGGGTCGAGTCCGAGCTCCTGGCCCCGCCTCTTCACTGATCGCTACTAGGTCACTCTCCCTGAGCCGTGAGCTTTATCGTACCTCTGCTTAAAGCTATGTATGGATCCTGCCTCCACTACATCGCTTCCCAAACTATTCCACTTACTGACTACTCTGTGGCTGAAGAAATACTTCCTAACATCCCTGTGATTCATCTGTGTCTTTAGCTTCCAACTGTGTCCCCTTGTTACTGTGTCCAATCTCTGGAACATCCTGTTTTTGTCCACCTTGTCAATTCCTCTCAGTATTTTGTATGTCGTTATCATGTCCCCCCTATCTCTCCTGTCCTCCAGTGTCGTCAGGTTGATTTCCCTTAACCTCTCCTCGTAGGACATACCTCTTAGCTCTGGGACTAGTCTTGTTGCAAACCTTTGCACTTTCTCTAGTTTCTTTACGTGCTTGGCTAGGTGTGGGTTCCAAACTGGTGCCGCATACTCCAATATGGGCCTAACGTATACGGTGTACAGGGTCCTGAACGATTCCTTATTAAGATGTCGGAATGCTGTTCTGAGGTTTGCTAGGCGCCCATATGCTGCAGCAGTTATTTGGTTGATGTGCGCTTCAGGAGATGTGCCTGGTGTTATACTCACCCCAAGATCTTTTTCCTTGAGTGAGGTTTGTAGTCTCTGACCCCCTAGACTGTACTCCGTCTGCGGCCTTCTTTGCCCTTCCCCAATCTTCATGACTTTGCACTTGGTGGGATTGAACTCCAGGAGCCAATTGCTGGACCAGTTCTGCAGCCTGTCCAGATCCCTTTGTAGTTCTGCCTGGTCTTCGATCGAGTGTATTCTTCTCATCAACTTCACGTCATCTGCAAACAGGGACACCTCAGAGTCTATTCCTTCCGTCATGTCGTTCACAAATACCAGAAACAGCACTGGTCCTAGGACTGACCCCTGCGGGACCCCGCTGGTCACAGGTGCCCACTCTGACACCTCGCCACGTACCATGACTCGCTGCTGTCTTCCTGACAAGTATTCCCTGATCCATTGTAGTGCCTTCCCTGTTATCCCTGCTTGGTCCTCCAGTTTTTGCACCAATCTCTTGTGTGGAACTGTGTCAAACGCCTTCTTGCAGTCCACCCACCCCTCTCTCTCTTGTCTTACTGCTGTCACCATGTCATAGAACTCCAGTAGGTTTGTGACACAGGATTTCCCGTCCCTGAAACCATGCTGGCTGCTGTTGATGAGATCATTCCTTTCTAGGTGTTCCACCACTCTTCTCCTGATAATCTTCTCCATGATTTTGCATACTATACATGTCAGTGACACTGGTCTGTAGTTTAATGCTTCATGTCTGTCTCCTTTTTTAAAGATTGGGACTACATTTGCTGTCTTCCATGCCTCAGGCAATCTCCCTGTTTCGATAGATGTATTGAATATTGTTGTTAGGGGTACACATAGCGCCTCTGCTCCCTCTCTCAATACCCATGGGGAGATGTTATCTGGCCCCATTGCCTTTGAGGTATCTAGCTCACTCAGAAGCCTCTTCACTTCTTCCTCGGTTGTGTGCACTGTGTCCAGCACTTGGTGGTGTGCCCCACCTCTCCGTCTTTCTGGAGTCCCTTCTGTCTCCTCTGTGAACACTTCTTTGAATCTCTTGTTGAGTTCTTCACATACTTCCCGGTCATTTCCTGTTGTCTCTCCTCCTTCCTTCCTTAGCCTGATTACCTGGTCCTTGACTGTTGTTTTCCTCCTGATGTGGCTGTACAACAGTTTCGGGTCAGATTTGGCTTTCGCTGCTATGTCATTTTCATATTGTCTTTGGGCCTCCCTTCTTATCTGTGCATATTCATTTCTGGCTCTACGACTGTTCTCCTTATTCTCCTGGGTCCTTTGCCTTCTATATTTCTTCCATTCCCTAGCACACTTGGTTTTTGCCTCCCTGCACCTTTGGGTAAACCATGGGCTCATCCTGGCTTTTTCATTACTCCTGTTACCCTTGGGTACAAACCTCTCCTCAGCCTCCTTGCATTTTATTGCTACATATTCCATCATCTCATTAACTGGTTTCCCTGCCAGTTCTCTGTCCCACTGAACCCCGTTCAGGTAGTTCCTCATTCCTGTGTAGTCCCCTTTCTTGTAGTTTGGCTTCATTCGTCCTGGCCTTCCTGCTTCTCCCTCCACTTGTAGCTCTACTGTGTATTCGAAGCTTACAACCACATGGTCACTGGCCCCAAGGGGTCTTTCATATGTGATGTCCTCGATATCTGCACTACTGAAGGTGAATACTAAGTCCAGCCTTGCTGGTTCATCCTCTCCTCTCTCTCTTGTAGTGTCCCTTACGTGTTGGTACATGAAGTTCTCCAGTACCACCTCCATCATCTTAGCCCTCCAAGTATCTTGGCCCCCATGTGGGTCCAAGTTCTCCCAATCTATCTCCTTGTGGTTAAAGTCACCCATGATCAGGAGCTTTGCCCTGCATGCATGAGCTCTTCTGGCCACTCTAGCCAGTGTGTCAACCATCGCTCTATTGCTCTCGTCGTACTCTTGCCTTGGCCTCCTGCTGTTCTGTGGTGGGTTATACATCACTGCTATTACCACCTTGGGACCTCCAGAGTGAAGTGTTCCCACTATGTAATCACTTTCTTCTCCGCTATCTTCTCTCTCCAGCTCATCAAAATTCCAGCGATTTTTTGATCAGCAACGCCACTCCTCCACCCCCCCTGTTCCCTCTGTCTTTCCTCAGGATTTGGTATCCCGTTGGAAAGATGGCATCTGTTATCATACCTGTAAGCTTGGTTTCTGTGAGAGCTATGATGTCCGGTGATGCTTCTTTGACTCTTTCTTGCCACTCCTCCCACTTATTTGTTATTCCATCAGCGTTTGTGTACCATACCTTCAGTTTCCTTTCCAACACTGTGGTTTGGGGGGCCTGTGAGGGTGGGAGACCTGGTGGCATACTGTGGGGTTCTATAGCTTGGTGTTGGGTGGAGGCTGTGGGTATGGATTGTAGGGTGTGTTGGGATGGTGTGATAGGTTGTATGGTTCTGAGAGTAGTTGTGTGTGTGCTTGCCCTTGCTGTTCTGTCCTGCTCTGACTGACCTCTGCTGGTTCCCTCCTTGTCTCTTTTCCTAGCTCCTTTCGCTTTTTTGTCCTCTCCCTCAGCTGCTGTCGTTCTGATTTTGTTCTGTCTCTGTCTAGGAACACCCTCTTGTACTCTTCCGAGTATTTCAATCGTGGTTTCTCTTGGAGGATCCTGTTCCGCACTGTTTCCG
>NC_091332.1:4853009-4868009 GCF_038502225.1 Cherax quadricarinatus
TATATACCAATAGGTGTTCTCGCCTCAACAGAAGCTGTCTTCCGGTGGCCCGGTGGCCTGGTGGCTAAAGCTCCCGCTTCACACACGGAGGGCCCGGGTTCGATTCCCGGCGGGTGGAAACATTCCGACACGTTTCCTTACACCTGTTGTCCTGTTCACCAAGCAGCAAATAGGTACCTGGGTGTTAGTCGACTGGTGTGGGTCGCATCCTGGGGGACAAGATTAAGGACCCCAATGGAAATAAGTTAGACAGTCCTCGATGACGCACTGACTTTCTTGGGTTATCCTGGGTGGCTAACCCTCCGGGGTTAAAAATCCGAACGAAATCTTATCTTATCTTATCTTAGAATGTAGAGGTGACTAACATGGAGACAGCAGATGCAGTAGCGAGGTGAAGGTGAGGTAACCAGTGGATCAATTCTGAAGTACTGTTGAGGACTGATTACCTAATTGATGTGTGTTTTACTTATCTTCTTAAAGGCAATCTTCGTTCCTTCTTCAACCTCCTCCTCCTCCTCCTCCTCCTCCTCCTCCTCCTCTCTCTCTCTCTCTCTCTCTCTCTCCTCTCATCCTGCTCTTTTCATTCTTGTTCCTCCCTCCTTTCCCGTATCCTTACTCCCAGCTCACTCTTAAATCGACACTACGTTTCGGTCAGTCCTGGACCAGTGCCAAGTCACAAGTGAGCGAGAAAATGCATGGAAGGCCGAAAGAGAGATCGAGAAGAGGTACCATTGTCAAGAGGTGTGACTTGACAGTGATCCAGACTGACCGAAACGTCGCCTTAATAGTTACTGTCAAGAGGCGTAACTTGACAGTGGTCCAGGACGGACCGAAACGTCGTGTCATAAGTATTTTATGGACTATTCCAGCAATGTTACCGTGAGCTATATACCTGACCAGCCTCACTGATCAGACATCAGGCTGCAATTAGCGGACGGAGGATCAAGCCTCCACCATTCCTTACCTTGAATGATTCATACAGGTTTGGCCCGTCCTGAAACACAGTAATAAATCAGTAACTTTTACTGTTCCCCTCAGATGACCTGTACGACTGGTCGCTTCACACGCACGCACACACACACACACACACACACACACACACACACACACACACACACACACACACACACACACACACACACACACACACACACGTCATCTAGAACAAATATCTATCTAAGAAATCTACTAGATAGCGATCCTTGGTTATTTAAATGAAATTTAAGTTGAGGAATGAGCTGGAGGAGGACATATCAAGGTCTCACTCAGAGTACTAGCTTGCCCACGCTCACTCTTTACGAGCGAAGTTGAGTATCCGTGATGGATATGCCCTTGATGCTGTCTTAAGAGTGGGGTGTGGTTATTTAACTTTCCACCAGGTCCTTAACTGCGTGTGTACTCACCTATATACTGACTTATACGTGGTTGCAGGGGGTCGAGTTATAGTTCCTGGCCACCGCCTAGTAGCTGGTCGCTACTAGGTTCACTCTCTCCCGGCTTCGAGACCCTTATTGTATCTCTTCTTAAAGGTATGTAAGGATGCTTTCTCTGTCACTTCGTTATTCAGGTCGTCTTTCTGACTACTCTAAGGTAGAGCAGTGTGTGTGTGTGTGTGTGTGTGTGTGTGTGTGTGTGTGTGTGTGTGTGTGTGTGTGTGTGTGTGTGTGTGTGTGTGTGTGTGTGTGTGTGTGTGTGTGTGTGTGTGTGTGTGTGTATGTGCGTGTATATGTGTGTACTCAGCTAGTTGTGGTTGAAGGGGTCGAGTGTGTGTGTGTATATATATATCAAGTCGAGAAATCTAAAATCATGCACCAAACCAAGAAGTTGCCAGAGAAACACTTCATCACACAAGTCCTAAATTAACTTTTAAATTCACCTTCAGCTCAACTTTCTCTTTTCAAATGTCAGGTTAAGGTGACATAAAAAATTTCTGCCTTAACCCACAAGTACACCTAACCTAACCTAAATATATAATTAAGTGTGTTACGCATATATAGTGTCGGTTCCGAAGACTATTAGCTTTGAGTAGGAGAGAAAGGTATTCTCTGTATGCTATGTCCAGAAGTGATCAAGGTCCCAGGACCGAAACGTTTTCTAATAAATATGTCATAGTGTTTGCTTACGTGTCTTTCTAAACCAACTTGTCGGTATTTATTACCAAGGTTTATACCATCTTGTCTGACATTGCAACACACTATGGACATAGCATACAGAGAATACCTTTCTCTCCTACTCACGCATATATAGTCTTCAAGCGAAGTGTCTCACGGCTGCACTCTCCCAAGACTCTTCCAGCTGCACTCTCCCAAGACTCTTCCAGCTGCACTCTCCCAAGACTCTTCCAGCTGCACTCTCCCAAGACTCTTCCAGCTGCACTCTCCCAAGACTCTTCCAGCTGCACTCTCCCAAGACTCTCCCAGCTGCACTCTCCCAAGACTCTTCCAGCTGCACTCTCCCAAGACTCTTCCAGCTGCACTCTCCCAAGACTCTCCCAGCTGCACTCTCCCAAGACTCTTCCAGCTGCACTCTCCCAAGACTCTTCCAGCTACACTCTCTCAAGACTCTCCCAGCTACACTCACCCAAAACCTTCCCAAGACTCTCCCAGCTACACTCTTCCAAGACTCTTCCAGTTACACTCTCCCAAGACTCTCCCAGCTGCACTCTCCCAAGATTCTCCCAGCTACACTCACCCAAGACTCTCCCAGCTACACTCACCCAAGACTCTCTTAGCTGCACTCTCCCAAGACTCTCCCAGCTGCTCTTTCCCAAGATTCTCCCAACTACACTCTCCAAAGACTCTCCCAGCTGCACTCTCTCAAGATTCTGCCAGCTACACTCACCCAAGACTCTCTTAGCTGCACTCTCCCAAGACTCTCCCAGCTGCACTCTCCCAAGATTCTCCCAGCTACACTCACCCAAGACTCTCCCAGCTACACTCACCCAAGACTCTCTTAGCTGCACTCTCCCAAGACTCTCCCAGCTGCTCTCTCCCAAGATTCTCCCAACTGCACTCTCCCAAGACTCTCCCAGCTGCACTCTCTCAAGATTCTCCCAGCTACACTCACCCAAGACTCTCTTAGCTGCACTCTCCCAAGATTCTCCCACCCGCACTCTCCCAAGACTCTCCCAGCTGCACTCTCCCAAGATTCTCCCAGCTACACTCACCCAAGACTCTCTTAGCTGCACTCTCCCAAGACTCTCCCACACGCACTCTCCCAAGACTCTCCCAGCTGCACTCACCCAAGACTCTCCCAACTGCACTCTCCCAAGACTCTCTTAGCTGCACTCTTCCAAGACTCTCCCAGCTGCACTCACCCAAGACTCTCCTAAGATTCTCCCAGCTACACTCACCCAAGACTCTCCCAGCTACACTCTCCAAAGACTCTCCCAGCTGCACTCACCCAAGACTCTTCCAGCTACACTCTCCAAAGACTCTCCCAGCTGCACTCACCCAAGACTCTCCCAGCTGCACTCACCCAAGACTCTCCCAGCTACACTCTCCAAAGACTCTCCCAGCTGCACTCACCCAAGACTCTCCCAGCTGCACTCACCCAAGACTCTCCCAGCTGCACTCACCGAAGACTTTCCCAGCTACACTCACCCAAGACTCTCCCAGCTACACTCACCCAAGACTCTCCCAGCTACACTCACCCAAGACTCTCCCAGCTACACTCACCCAAGACTCTCCCAGCTGCACTCACCCAAGACTCTCCCAGCTGCACTCACCCAAGACTTTCCCAGCTACACTCACCCAAGACTCTCCCAGCTACACTCACCCAAGACTCTCCCAGCTACACTCACCCAAGACTCTCCCAAACTACACTCACCCAAGACTCTCCCAGCTACACTCACCCAAGACTCTCCCAGCTACACTCACCCAAGACTCTCCCAGCTACACTCACCCAAGACTCTCCCAGCTACACTCACCCAAGACTCTCCCAGCTACACTCACCCAAGACTCTCCCAGCTACACTCACCCAAGACTCTCCCAGCTACACTCACCCAAGACTCTCCCAGCTACACTCACCCAAGACTCTCCCAGCTACACTCACCCAAGACTCTCCCAGCTACACTCACCCAAGACTCTCCCAGCTACACTCACCCAAGACTCTCCCAGCTACACTCACCCAAGACTCTCCCAGCTACACTCACCCAAGACTCTCCCAGCTACACTCACCCAAGACTCTCCCAGCTACACTCACCCAAGACTCTCCCAGCTACACTCACCCAAGACTCTCCCAGCTACACTCACCCAAGACTCTCCCAGCTACACTCACCCAAGACTCTCCCAGCTACACTCACCCAAGACTCTCCCAGCTACACTCACCCAGGACTCCAAAGACACTTTCTACACTTCAGGTTTCTCAACTGATCCAGGTAGTTAGGTTGAAGAGATTCAGTATATGTCCATGTGTTAAGATAAGATAAGATAAGATAAGATTTCGTTCGGATTTTTAACCCCGGAGGGTTAGCCACCCAGGATAACCCAAGAAAGTCAGTGCGTCATCGAGGACTGTCTAACTTATTTCCATTGGGGTCCTTAATCTTGTCCCCCAGGATGCGACCCACACCAGTCGACTAACACCCAGGTACCTATTTGCTGCTAGGTGAACAGGACAACAGGTGTAAGGAAACGTGTCGAAATGTTTCCACCCGCCGGGAATCGAACCCGGGCCCTCCGTGTGTGAAGCGGGAGCTTTAGCCACCAGGCCACCAGTTCCTTGTATTATGGGTTTATGTTCCTTTGCTGTGTCTGTCTCGCTCCTGTCTTCGTTTCTCTCGGTTTTGCATTTTTGTTTATCATATTCTGCATGCTTGATCTTTATTATGTTGTTATCATGTGGGAGTTCGATACGTGGATTAGGGAAGAAATACTCACGTAGGCTGTTATTACGTATAATTACTGTTATGTGGACAGAGCCCGCAGCCGTTACCTATCTCCTTGGTTACACTCGTAATACTGACTAGCCGGCTGGCCAGTACCCCGTAGTGGGTCTTTTGAAATAGTGTCAGCTCAGCACAATATGAAAGACCGTGACTCAAGACGGTTGGTCGTTGAGTCAACGGACAGGTTACTGGTAACTGGTTACTACTACTGAGACTGGTAACTGGTTACTACTACTGAGAGCTCGGCGACGCTAACGTATGTCGTCCCGACATACAACTAATACAAACTAGAGATGGCAGGTATACGGCTTGGGCTGATTCTATACAATGTCAAAGTACACAACATTAAACATTATAGATACATAAGTAGAACATTAGAATGAAAGCGTACGTAACTGAAACTGTAATGCAATACAAGGTATACTATAGTACAACTTAAAACTCAACAAATGAACAACGAACTCAACATTGAGATTACAAGTGATAAAAACAAAAATTTTGATCGATCGATCTGTATTCGTGTGATCTACGGATTCTGAGGAAGGAATATATACAAAGAAAGAGTGTTTAACAGAAAGGCAGATTCGGTACTAACTAGCCGGCTGGCCAGTACCCCGTAGTGGGTCTTTTGAAATAGTGTCAGCTCAGCACAATATGAAAGACCGTGACTCAAGACGGTTGGTCGTTGAGTCAACGGACAGGTTACTGGTAACTGGTTACTACTACTGAGACTGGTAACTGGTTACTACTACTGAGACTGGTAACTGGTTACTACTACTGAGATTGTTGTTTATCTCAATTTTTCTCTTTGTTTCTCTTCATTTTGTTTATGTTTATTGAGATAGCTTTACTAGGTGTTTATGTATCTCATTCTTGTGTCTACGTCTCTTACCTATGCCCTAAAATCTCTCTTTCGTGGCTGTCTGTCTCGTGTAACCTATCTCTGAGAGATTACCTCTCTTCTGTCTGCTCGTGTGACTGTCGTGTTTCGTGTAAATCTCTAACACAGCATTAAAAAGGGTCATCAGAGAGACAGGATGACCGTGACAGAGACACTGGATGACTGTGACTGATGACTGATATAGATGGGTATGGTAGAGATAGTGAACTATAGGTATATAGATGGGTATGGTAGAGATAGTGAACTATAGGTATATAGATGGGTATGGTAGAGATAGTGATCTAGAGGTGTACTGAGCCCTGTGTGATCCGAGAAAGGTATCCCCGTATCCTGAAGAGAGAAGATCTTTAAGGGAGAGGATCTGCAGGAAGAGGATCCCAAAAATAAAGGATCCTGAGTCCTAGCTTTTTCTTCTGTTAAGTAAATTTTTATTGTTATCTTGCTTAGTGAATGAACATGACAGAATTAAATTAATGTAATTGGTTTGAAGTATGATTAGTGTGTGTGATTACGTAGCTACTTAACTAGTGTGACACACACCTAGCTATCTCTACGACGAATGGAGTTGTAGCTCTTGGTCCACGCCGCTGTTTCTCACACTTCAATATTGTTGTTGCCTCACTGATCTTCTAACAGCAACATTTGCGTTATTCACTCCCGTATTACTGAGAATTCAGCTTATTTCCACCGGGGTGAAGTTTTCTATACAAAATCCTCTTGTAAGAAGTTCGTCGGATTTTTATGGCTTTCCACAACACGTTTTCTTTCATGTTTTCTAAGTATTAACTTAGGGTCTGTGTTATGAATTACAGTGTAATGAAACTTCTGAGAAACTGTCCAGTTCTCATTCCATTACTATATTGGGGCTTTGTTCACTTACAGCAGAGGCGGCGTAAGGCGTATTGTTGACGTCTGTCTCCCTGTCTATAATTCCCTTATTCTTTTCTTTTTACTGCTACCCCAACCCTTCCTATATCCTCAGTCCATCCCTCATTTATACGTAGACGAGTGCACAATCACTTATACATATATGCACCATATTACGTGCACAAGTGTATCATATAACGAATAGGAACGATAACGAATTAGGAACGAGCAAAAAAAGGCAGCAGAAAAAATCATTGTATGTCTTTCACCAAAATAAGCTTTTATTTACAGTGCATATAGCCTATGTACAGTACTTATAACTATGTACAATGAAGCGAATGCAAACACAAGACACGGTGAGAACCGTAGCGATCAGCAGGAAAGGCAAGTCTGCCAAAGCTGCTTCACGAGCGTTCCACATCGCTTCACAGGTTTGGTGAGCTTCCTTGTGATTGGCTGGTTGAACCGAGGTACTGGTATAATGACGGGGCCTCTGATCATTAAACACTTAGCACCTGGTTCGCTGGTCGGGAGGCTTGCCTATATGGGTGTTTGACATACGCCGAGTAAAATATAACATACTCTTACCATGTCACACACCAATATCAGCAGCACCAGTACCAGCAGTACTAAAACCAGTGGCACCAACACCAGCAGCATCAATACCAGGAGCAACAACACCACCATCACCAACAACAGTGGTATAAGATATTTACTTGTGACTAGACAGGTAAGAGGAAGATTCCTGAGAAGCAGCAGAAGGGCAAAGAAGGCGGTGTTAACCTCACTCAGCCACCCACCAGATCGTTACCTCCGTCAGTACCGCCTGCAGAGACTAAATGAAATGCTTAGGAATTGCTGTTTGTGGGATGTAATGACCGGGGCGAATGACAGACACTCGCTGGGAATCAAGGTATCTACTGTCCTAACCATCTCTGACGTTAAGAACCTCCCTTGGGAAAGGTTCAGGTCTTCCTTTAGCAAGTTTGTATTCGACAGCTATGAATATTTAATATCTTTATGTCTACAAGTACATGTACAAGGTATACAGGCCTAGCTGACATCAGTGTCACACTACTATATAGAAAGCCGCTTGTTATGCAGAACATTTCGGGTAAATTAGGCCAGTTATATCCCAGGATGCGACCCACACCAGTCGACTAACACCCAGGTACACATTATTACTGATGGGGAACATACACAGCCGGTGTAAGGAAACACGCCCAATGTTTGCATTAAAAGGTGATCCCGGGTAATGGAATATGACAGGAAAAAGTAAGTTGCTTTGGTTCCCACAATCTGACTTTCATACAGACTGGCGTACATGTGAAACAGTTAGGTATCTTTATTCCGAAACGTTTCGCCTACACAGCAGGCTTCTTCAATTGAGATGTAAAGACGATGTCATCTAGGGCAGCAACTTACTGCGGTGTGCCCACCCTAGACACCCTAATGCAAGGGTGAAGGACCTTTATATGTGGGAAGACCGCATTAAATTTACCTGTAACCTAACAAAGCCACATTCAAGAAATTTTAATTAGATATTCTGCAAAATGTCGGTTATTTTGTAAAAAGTTAATTATTATTTAATAACTTACAGAAAAATAATTCATTCAGAAGGCCGCAGGTAATGCCCTAGAATGCCGCAGGTAATGCCCTAGAATGCCGCAGGTAATGCCCTAGAATGCTGCAGGTAATGCCCTAGAAGGCCGCAGGTAATGCCCTAGAATGCTGCAGGTAATGCCCTAGAATGCCGCAGGTAATGCCCTAGAATGCCGCAGGTAATGCCCTAGAATGCCGCAGGTAATGCCCTAGAATGCCGCAGGTAATGCCCTAGAATGCCGCAGGTAATGCCCTAGAATGCCGCAGGTAATGCCCTAGAATGCCGCAGGTAATGCCCTAGAATGCTGCAGGTAATGCCCTAGAAGGCCGCAGGTAATGCCCTAGAATGCTGCAGGTAATGCCCTAGAATGCTGCAGGTAATGACCTAGAATGCCGCAGGTAATGCCCTAGAATGCTGCAGGTAATGCCCTAGAATGCTGCAGGTAATGCCCTAGAATGCTGCAGGTAATGACCTAGAATGCCGCAGGTAATGCCCTAGAATGCCGCAGGTAATGCTCTAGAATGCCGCAGGTAATGCCCTAGAATGCCGCAGGTAATGCCCTAGAATGCTGCAGGTAATGACCTAGAATGCCGCAGGTAATGCCCTAGAATGCTGCAGGTAATGCCCTAGAATGCTGCAGGTAATGACCTAGAATGCCGCAGGTAATGCCCTAGAATGCTGCAGGTAATGCCCTAGAATGCTGCAGGTAATGACCTAGAATGCCGCAGGTAATGACCTAGAATGCCGCAGGTAATGCCCTAGAATGCCGCAGGTAATGCCCTAGAATGCTGCAGGTAATGCCCTAGAATGCCGCAGGTAATGCCCTAGAAGGCCGCAGGTAATGCCCTAGAAGGCCGCAGATAATGCCCTAGAAGGCCGCAGGTAATGCCCTAGAATGCCGCAGGTAATGCCCTAGAAGGTCGCAGGTAATGCCCTAGAAGGCCGCAGGTAATGCCCTAGAATGCCGCAGGTAATGCCCTAGAATGCCGCAGGTAATGCCCTAGAATGCTGCAGATAATGCCCTAGAATGCCGCAGGTAATGCCCTAGAATGCCGCAGGTAATGCCCTAGAATGCCGCAGGTAATGCCCTAGAATGCCGCAGGTAATGCCCTAGAATGCCGCAGTTAATGCCCTAGAAGGCCGCAAGTAATGCCTTAGAATGCCGCAGGTAATGCCCTAGTATGCCGCAGGTAATGCCCTAGAAGGCCGCAGGTAATGCCCTAGAATGCCGCAGGTAATGCCTTAGAATGCCGCAGGCAATGCCCTAGAATGCCGCAGGTAATGCCCTAGAATGCCGCAGGTAATGTCCTAGAATGCCGCAAGCAATACCCTAGAATGCCCCAGGTAATGCCCTAGAATGCCGCAGGTAATGCCCTAGAATGCCGCAGGTAACGCCCTAGAATGCCGCAGGTAATGCCCTAGAATGCCGCAGGTAATGCCCTAGAATGCCGCAGGTAATGCCCTAGAATCCCGCAAGTAATGCCTTAGAATGCCGCAGGTAATGCCCTAGTATGCCGCAGGTAATGCCCTAGAAGGCCGCAGGTAATGCCCTAGAATGCCGCAGGTAATGCCTTAGAATGCCGCAGGCAATGCCCTAGAATGCCGCAGGTAATGCCCTAGAATGCCGCAGGTAATGTCATAGAATGCCGCAAGCAATACCCTAGAATGCCCCAGGTAATGCCCTAGAATGCCGCAGGTAATGCCCTAGAATGCCGCAGGTAACGCCCTAGAATGCCGCAGGCAATGCCCTAGAATGCCGCAGGTAATGCCCTAGAATGCAGCAGGTAATGCCCTAGAATGCCGCAGGTAATGCCCTAGAATGCCGCAGGTAATGCCCTAGAATGCCGCAGATAATCCCCTAGAAGGCCGCAGGTAATGCCCTAGAAGGCCGCAGGTAATGTCTTAGAATGCCGCAGGTAATGCCCTAGAATGCCGCAGGTAATGCTCTAGAATGCCGCAGGTAATGCCCTAGAAGGCCGCAGGTAATGCCCTAGAATGCCGCAGGTAATGCCCCTGAATGCCGCAGGTAATGCCCTAGAATGCCGCAGGTAATGCCCTAGAATGCCGCAGGCAATGCCCTAGAATGCCGCAGGTAATGCCCCTGAATGCCGTAGGTAATGCCCTAGAATGCCGCAGGCAATGCCCTAGAATGCCGCAGGTAATGCCCTAGAATGCCGCATGTAATGCCCTAGAATGCCGCAGGCAATGCCCTAGAATGCCGCAGGCAATGCCCTAGAATGCTGCAGGTAATGCCCTAGAATGCCGCAGGCAATGCCCTAGAATGCCGCAGGCAATGCCCTAGAATGCCGCAGGCAATGCCCTAGAATGCCGCAGGCAATGCCCTAGAATGCCGCAGGTAATGCCCTAGAATGCCGCAGGTAATGCCCTAGAATGCCGCAGGCAATGCCCTAGAATGCCGCAGGTAATGCCCTAGAATGCCGCAGGTAATGCCCTGGAATGCCGCAGGTAATGCCCTAGAATGCCGCAGGTAATGCCCTAGAATGCCGCAGGTAACGCCCTAGAATGCCGCAGGCAATGCCCTAGAATGCCGCAGGTAATGCCCTAGAATGCCGCAGGCAATTCCCTAGAATGCCGCAGGTAATGCCCCAGAATGCCGCAGGTAATGCCCTAGAATGCAGCAGGTAATGCCCTAGAATGCCGCAGGTAATGCCCTAGAATGCCGCAGGTAATGCCCTAGAATGCCGCAGATAATCCCCTAGAAGGCCGCAGGTAATGCCCTAGAAGGCCGCAGGTAATGTCTTAGAATGCCGCAGGTAATGCCCTAGAATGCCGCAGGTAATGCTCTAGAATGCCGCAGGTAATGCCCTAGAAGGCCGCAGGTAATGCCCTAGAATGCCGCAGGTAATGCCCCTGAATGCCGCAGGTAATGCCCTAGAATGCCGCAGGTAATGCCCTAGAATGCCGCAGGCAATGCCCTTGAATGCCGCAGGTAATGCCCCTGAATGCCGTAGGTAATGCCCTAGAATGCCGCAGGCAATGCCCTAGAATGCCGCAGGTAATGCCCTAGAATGCCGCATGTAATGCCCTAGAATGCCGCAGGCAATGCCCTAGAATGCCGCAGGCAATGCCCTAGAATGCTGCAGGTAATGCCCTAGAATGCCGCAGGCAATGCCCTAGAATGCCGCAGGCAATGCCCTAGAATGCCGCAGGCAATGCCCTAGAATGCCGCAGGCAATGCCCTAGAATGCCGCAGGTAATGCCCTAGAATGCCGCAGGTAATGCCCTAGAATGCCGCAGGCAATGCCCTAGAATGCCGCAGGTAATGCCCTAGAATGCCGCAGGCAATGCCCTAGAATGCCGCAGGCAATGCCTTAGAATGCCGCAGGCAATGCCCTAGAATGCCGCAGGCAATGCCCTAGAATGCCGCAGGTAATGCCCTAGAATGCCGCAGGCAATGCCCTAGAATGCCGCAGGCAATGCCCTAGAATGCCGCAGGTAATGCCCTAGAATGCCGCAGGTAATGCCCTGGAATGCCGCAGGTAATGCTCTAGAATGCCGCAGGTAATGCCCTAGAATGCCGCAGGTAATGCCCTAGAATGCCGCAGGTAATGCCCTAGAATGCCGCAGGTAATGCCCTAGAATGCCGCAGGTAATGCCCTAAAATGCCGCAGGTAATGCCCTAGAATGCCGCAGGTAATGCCCTAGAATGCCGCAGGTAATGCCCTAGAAGGTCGCAGGTAATGCCCTAGAATGCCGCAGGTAATGCCCTAGAATGCCGCAGGTAATGCCCTAGAATGCCGCAGGTAATGCCCTAGAATGCCGCAGGTAATGCCCTAGAATGCCGCAGGTAATGACCTAGAATGCCGCAGGTAATGCCCTAGAATGCCGCAGGTTCCTCATCCCTGCGGCATTTGATACAACTTGTTTTGCTCTCAATTTTTTTTTATTTTGCTAATAAAACTAAAAAGTTATGTTACCTCAGCTGTTACCTCAGCTGTTACCTCAGCTGTTACATCAGCTGTTACAAGCTGTTTATCCTACCTCAGCTAACTTTGCAAGCTATATGCTATCCTACCTCAGCTAACTTTGCAAGCTATATGCTATCCTACCTCAGCTCATTTTACGAATTCAGAACATGATATTTAATAAGCAGCTCATTACTTAGCCTGATCCTACCTGAAAGATACCTTAAGTATGATTTCGGGGGTCTGCGCCCCCGAGATCCAGTCCCAGACTAGACCTCCTGGTGGATCACGGCCTGGTTAACCACTGGTGGATCACGGCCTCGTTAACCACTGGTGTATCACGGCCTGGTTAACCACTGGTGGATCACGGCCTGGCTAACCACTGGTGGATCACGGCCTAGTTAACCACTGGTGGATCACGGCCTTTTTAACCACTGGTGGATCACGGTCTCGTTAACCACTGGTGGATCACGGCCTGGCTAACCACTGGTGGATCACGGCCTAGTTAACCACTGGTGGATCACGGCCTTTTTAACCACTGGTGGATCACGGTCTCGTTAACCACTGGTGGATCACGACCTCGTTAACCACTGGTGGATCACGGCCTCGTTAACCACGCTGTTAATTGCTGGTCGCACGCACCCCGATGTGCAAATTACAGCCCGGTTCATCATGAACTGACTTAGGGTACTTACCAGGTTCTCTTTTGAAGACAATAAGGAACCTACTGGTAATCCCCTACCCACCCATTCAGGATGCAACACCTAACAGTCGACTAACACCTAGGTGCCTGTTTACTGCTAGGTGAACAGGGACAAAATAACTGCAAGGAGACTTGTCTATACGTCACCTAGTCCATGTCTGCATAAATAACTCATTACGACTGTAACCAGATATAAACATGTAAATAGTTCATTACGATTGTAACTTGTTCAGCTATCAGAACTTTGTAGTCCAGTCCCTGGACCCATTATGTATCTCTGTAATCATTTGACTACCGCACACAGGATGGGTATAGGGTACATAATAAACATATTAAACTAACTATACATCACGTCCTGCCCAGTTCTGGGAGCGGGACACGGGGTAGGTGGCGACGTCCGGAAGCGACTACACTTCACCTACAGACGTGGTTGTGAATTGTTCCAGCCACTGTATTGTTAACTGTTCCTGCCACGGATTTGTGAATTGTTCCAGTCATGGTACTGTGAATTGCTCTTCAAGATACAAGAATGACAAATTTTCACGATCTCACCTCGACTCGTGGTCATTCCTTAGAAGAATCTAATAAGAGAATAAGGTACATTCCACGGAGGCGATCATGAATGGAAGGAAATACTGAAAGACATACTCTCCAATATTTGCCTTTGTAAAGGTATTCTTTTGAAACGTATATATATATATATTTATTTTCTCGCCAGGAAAGCGTGAGGTGGCCCCAGTCAACGGTCTGCGGTTCAAACAGGCCAATCAACGCGAGGCATTACTGGGGCTTCTCTCTATTGGTAGGTGGCTGGCGGTCAAACCCTTGATGGTAGCTGGAATTGACAGCAACCATCCTGGTCAGCCCTTCCCTGGCCGCTTGGCCAGACTGCCCTCAAGTTGGTTTAAGCTTTCAACATTTGACCGGATATTTTTGTCTACTTACCAAAAGTTTTTAATTTTTT
The DNA here is from genome assembly GCF_038502225.1 of Cherax quadricarinatus. Classification (NCBI taxonomy): domain Eukaryota; kingdom Metazoa; phylum Arthropoda; class Malacostraca; order Decapoda; family Parastacidae; genus Cherax; species Cherax quadricarinatus. The sequence continues at coordinate 4,866,862 of NC_091332.1, forward strand.
TTTAATTCAAGGAAAGGCCGATTTCTCCAGCGGCTCTTTCTAAAAATATTTAGTTTTGTCTTTTAAAAAAGGGCTTACATCTTACGATTCTGTGATGTGTGCGGCTGGTACTGGCAGCCTGGTAAATCATGCCAGTAACCAGGAGATCAGGTCTAGGATTGGGCCTCGGGGGCAGTGACCCTCGACGTCGACTCCAGGTACACCAATAGATCCACAACATTCCAGCGTAGTCACCGTCAGATCTGGTTAACCTATCTTCCTAAATCCTCTCCGAGACAGTACCACACTCATACTACCACAATTATACTACAACCCATCAAATCCCAAAAGCCTCTCTTTTCCACTTAATACGACCTAATATCTTGGAACATAGCTTCTAACCGTTCAAATCTCTAATTCTTGAAACCTCCTTCACACCTCGCCTCCATCCCTTCCTCGAACATCTACACTCTCCTTCCATCCTAGATTTTTAAACTACATTTGCCTGTTTCCAGAATACACAGACATCATAATTCAAATAATCGACCAATCTGCAGCATCCCTGTCCATACTTCAGAGTGCAGTCACTGTATTCTCCCACCTTCAGAACTTACGCCCGGCTGACTGGTTTTCCCTAAATCAGTTAACACTTCACACTTCAGCACATCAGATCGTCTAAAATATACCTGGTCTCTTCTCACTCCTATCCAATGCTCTAATACGCTCTGATATCTAAGTTATTTCCAAGTGCTTACATTCGAGAATCATGAAACTACATACGCATGCACTCTTCATCTTAATACTAAGAACACTCTTATGAACTTCCTAGAACCAAGACCTATCACAGAAGCAGATTTTAGCTAGAATCGGCAGTAATAGTCAAAATCAATACAGCTTCACAAAACTCTGGATCATTCACAATGTTCGAAGTCTTAACAAGGCTAAGTCTCCCTTAACTGATGCTGCAGTCACCTAACCTCACCTATTCAGCTGACTGCAATCATGCAACATTTTATTTCATCTCAGTTCTCAACATCCCCTAGGTACATCCAGGTCGTGTTATTCTCTGTTTGATCTTGTAAAGTTTCTGGCAGACGAAACGTCTTCCCAAATAAAATACCACAACCACACGCTGCCTATTGTTTACATGATAAAACGTTGCAACTCGG
>NC_091332.1:4873009-4925509 GCF_038502225.1 Cherax quadricarinatus
TCGTGAGTGGTTAGGGGTACTGATTTTGGGAATCGAGTTTCATCTCTTTCTGTATCCGTGGACTCTATGTCCCCTAATCCTATTGTATTCTTGTATCCCAGTATGTTCCAATGAATTCTAATCTGTCACTGGATCTTACCGAATATTTCTTGATTTCAATCTGTACCTTGATCGGATTCCGTTTTCCTGGATTCCATTCAGTGTTCGCATCACACATTGTATTGTCGGATCCCTCTGAGTGTATGTGGATCCCATTGATGTTATTATTATTATCATTATTATTATTATTATTATTATTATTATTATTATTATTATTATTATTATTATTATTATTACTGTTATTGTTGTTGTTCCTGGGAGAAGTGCAAAATTTGCAGTGCTCACACAGCGTTTGGGTAATATATGGTAATTAAATCTGAATCAAACGAGGGAGACTGTAGCTCGGATCAAGAACCCTTCATCGGCATCAAGGCCCTCCCCCTCCTCGATGAACAGCAGAGAGATTACTGTCTAATTCAAACTATGCCATTGTGATTCTGGTTGCAGGGAGAAGAGAGACCGTGGCTGCAACTCAGACCAATCTAGACCACAAAGAGGAGAACGAGATTCCGCAGTGCAAAAAATTGCTTCTAAACTTTCATACAATTCGCGGTACGCAATTCTGATTTTTTTTTACCACTGTGACAATTCAACTATTTGCCTCGCCATGTTCCTGTTTATTCGTTCATTTATCTCAACAATTCGTCAATTTGTTTATTCATGCACGTAGAAATACTCTCAGTCTCTGACCTTTACCTCACGTAAATATATACACACACACACACACACACACACACACATATATATATATATATATATATATATATATATATATATATATATATATATATATATATATATATATATATGTCGTGCCGAATAGGCAGAACTTGCGATCTTGGCTTAAATAGCAACGCTCATCTTGCCATATAGGACAAGTGAAAATTTGAGTATGCAGTAATTTCGCCAAAATCATTCTGAACCTAACGAAAAAAATATATTTCTCTGTGTTTGTTTAGTATTAAATTATCGTAAACAAATCTAAAATATATTTAGTTGGGTTAGGCTAAAATAAATTGCGCTTGCTATAATAAGGTTAGGTAAGTTTTCTAAGTTCCTTTTGGTGCAAAATTATAAATTTATAATTATAAATATATCTTTAAACGTATAGGAAAATTTTTTAGAAAGGACTTAATTTTAAATGAGTTCTTGCTAATTGACCAGTTATATATATATATACTTTAAAGGAGGGGTTTGGGATATTGGCAGTTTGGAGAGATATGTTGTGTATCTTTATACGTATATGCTTCTAAACTGTTGTATTCTGAACACCTCTGCAAAAGCAGTGATAATGTGTGAGTGTGGTGAAAGTGTTGAATGATGATGAAAGTATTTTCTTTTTGGGGATTCTCTTTCTTTTTTGGGTCACCCTGCCTCGGTGGGAGACGACCAACTTGTTGAAAAAAAAAAAAAAAAAAAAATATATATATATATATATATATATATATATATATATATATATATATATACATTTATATATATATATATATATATATATATATATATATATATATATATATATATATATATATATATATATATATATATATATATATATATATATATATCTGGAATAGAGACCCTCATCCTCAGAGAAGACAATAAACGTACCTCGGGGAAAACTGAAGGTTCTCCCCGGAGCTGTTTGAATATTTTCTTCTCCTACCACCCCCTGTATTTTATATTCTATGTGAACATTTTATATTCTATGTGAACATTTATTAATAAACAGAATACATTTGCAGAAAAACACAAACATGAATACAATGGCACAATGTATTAAAGATCATGAATTTCCTCCAGCTCCTCCGAGGCTAGATGCGAGCCAAGTATGCAGCAAGCATTTTCCCTCTGGATGGCCACGCTGAGGCGCTGGAACATGAAAGTGGCTGCCCTATATATATATATATATATATATATATATATATATATATATATATATATATATATATATATATATATATATATATATATATATCTATATATATATATATATATATATATATATATATATATATATATATATATATATATATACATATATATATATATATACATATATATATTAAATAGTCCTCTCACTTTTCCATTCCAGTCTTTTTTAAGACCCTGAGGACTAACAAACGACGTTTCGGAACGAAACGTCTCGCCTAGAGTTTCCTCTCCAAATTCCATTTAAGGGGGAAAGAATGTTAACCCCGATGCTGATGCAGGGCTCATGATCCAAGGAGTTGGAGCTACCCTTCTCTTCCTCCACTCAAACCAGGTTACATTCCCCCCATTCACTAAGATTTGCGTTAACATAATTGTTACTACTGCTACTGCTACTAAATAATAATAATAATAATAATAATAATAATAATAATAATAATAACATTGTGCAAAATAATATATTTAGATACTAGTTTTTTCTGGTTCTTATGTGACTTTGTGTGACTTGGTGTGACCCAGTGTGACTTGGCGTAGCCTCGTGTGACCTTGTATGACCTGGCGTGACTTGGTGTGACCTGATGTAACCCGGTGAGACCTCGTGTGACCCCCTGTGAGCTGGTGTGACCTTGTGTGACCCCATGTGAGCTGGTGTGACCCTGTGTGACCTTGTGTGACCTCTCTGGAGCAAACGTTTGGTTAAATGTGATTTACGTCCACAATATATGCAGCATCAATGATGTAATATTAAAACCTTTATGAAAGTTGGAGACAGTGGGCTGGGGTGGGTCAGGGTGGGCTACGGTGGGTTACGGTGGGTCAGGGTGGGTCACGATGGGTTAGGGTGGGTTACGGTGGATCACGGTGAGTCAGGGTGGGTCAGGGTGGGTCAGGGTTGGTCAGGGTGGGTCAAGGTGGGTCAGGATGAGTTACGGTGGGTCAGGGTGGGTCAAGGTGGGTTACGGTGGGTCAGGGTGGGTTACGGTGGGCCAGGGTGGGTCACAGTGCGTCACGGTGGGTCAGGGTGGTTCGCGGTGCATCATGGTGGTCAGGGTGGGTTATGGTGGGTCAGGGTGCGTCACGGTGGGTCAGGTGAATCAGGGTGGTTCAGGGTGGGTCACGGTGGGTTACGGTGGGTCAGGGTGGGTCACTTTGGGTTAGGGTGGGTCACGGTGCGTCACGGTACGTCAGGGTGGTTCACGGTGCGCCAGGGTGGATCAGGGTGGGTTACGCTGGGTCAGGGTGGGTTACGCTGGGTCAGGGTGGGTTACGCTGGGTCAGGGTGGGTCACAGTGCGTCACGGTGGGCCAGGGTGGTTCAGGGTGGGTTACGGTGCGTCACGGTGGGTCAGGTGAATCAGGGTGGTTCAGGGTGGGTCAGAGTGGTTCACGGTGCGTTCGGGTGAGTCAGGGTGGGTCACGGTGGGTTACGGTGGGTCAGGGTGGGTCAGGGTGGGTCAGGGTGGTTCAAGGTGGGTCACGGTGAGTCAGGGTGGGTCAGGGTGGGTCAGGGTGGTTCACGGTGGGTCACAGTGAGTCAGGGTGGGTCAGGGTGGGTTACGGTGGGTCACGGTGGGTCACGGTGGGTCACAGTGTCACGGTGGGTCACGGTGGGTCACGGTGGGTCACGGTGGGGCTGGGGTGGGTCCGGCACACCCTATTATAAGCCACTCTGGGATATGTACCCGCTTATGTACCCGCAACCCGCACGGGTGAGAGTTAGGGAGGAACACTAGCGTCTCAAGTGTGTGTGTGTGTGTGTGTGTGTGTGTGTGTACTCACCTAGTTGTACTCACCTAGTTGAGGTTGCGGGGGTCGAGTCCGAGCTCCTGGCTCCGCCTCTTCACTGATCGCTACTAGGTCACTCTCCCTGAGCCGTGAGCTTTATCATACCTCTGCTTAAAGCTATGTATGGATCCTGCCTCCACTACATCGCTTCCCAAACTATTCCACTTACTGACTACTCTGTGTGTGTACTACTACTGTGTGTGTGTGTGTGTGTGTGTGTGTGTGTGTGTGTGTGTGTGTGTGTGTGTGTGTGTGTGTGTGTGTGTGTGTGTGTATGTGTATCAAGTGTCTATCGAGAAGTGCCTTTGAAACAACTGGTACCTAAAACGCACACATACGCCTCTTCACGGGGCGGGGCCAGGAGCTGAGTTTCGACCCCTGCAACCACAATTAGGTGAGTATACTCTCTCTCTCTCATCAAATATATTTCCCCATTAGAAATAATGAAGTTACTCCCGAGCACACATGTCGACAGTTTCCCTGCTTGTATGAACCCAAGCCAGCGATCACCAGAGAGAGAGAGAGAGAGAGAGAATGAAGAGGCAGTCAGCGCTTCAGGATAACAATGAGTGTGCGTACACGGAGGGGATATGTGCGTGTGTACACGGTAGGGATAATAATCGAGGGTACACACACACACACACACTGTGGCTGCTACACCACCATGAACAACCAACGACCCTAAATATTGGTCGCATGTTGACGCAACCAAATGCTGAGACTTGCTTCGGGTGTCTCTCCTTATAACCTCCTCCAACAGACCTTAAATCCCCCTCCTTTAGGCCTTAAACTTCCCTCCCATAGGCCTTGAATCCCCCTCTCATTAGCCTTTAAATCCAGCTCCCATAGGTCTTGAATCTCCCTCCCATAGGCTTTAATCCCCCTCCCATAGGCCTTGAATCTCCCTCCCATAGGCCTTAAATCCCACTCCCATAGGCCTTAAATCTCACCCCCATAGGCCTTAAATCTCCCTCACATAGGCCTTAAACTACTCAAACTGTGCAATTACAGTTTTTACAGACAGACCAATTCACAAGTAAATAAACAATACAAGCACAGAAATATACAGTGTAGTATACAAATACATAATAGAAATACAATACAAACAAAAACACAACCACAAAAGGCATGAATATATATATATATATATATATATATATATATATATATATATATATATATATATATATATATATAATATATATATATATATATATATATATATATATATATATATATATATATATATATATATATATATATGCAATAAGATCACAGTAAACAGGTGATTTCAGAATATGCAAAACAACCACTGTGAAAGAATAGGGAAGTTTCAAGCGCTTTCGTGACTACTCACATTATCAAGGAACAACGAAAGTAAAGCATCAAAGGAAGGTATATAAAGGGGTAGCCTACACCTCACTATCAGATCCCACAACAAAGAAACACCTGACGCGAGACAGCAGGCCCGCCGGCCGAACTAGACAGGTCCTTCATACAACCCACCAACAAACTATTCTACCCAAGAAATAAGAAATTTAAAAAATTATTATTTTACAAGATTCCTTGTAAAATTTGCGATAAAGTTTATTACGGTCAAACTGGTAAAAATCTCGAACTAAGATTAAAACAACATAAATATAGCATTAGAACTGGACAAGATTCCAATGCTCTATTTATTCATATAAGAGATTTTAACCATCCAATTGATTTTCAAAAAGTTGAGAAAGTAGTATCAAGCAAGTCCATGGTCGACAGTAATATAATTGAAGCTTGTTTCATAAAAAGCAGTTTTGACAATAATATGAATATTTCCTTTGGTTTATATAAATTAGATCCATTTATAATTAATAGAATTTGGGAAGAATTTAATAATACATTGGACAAATAATAATTTTTTTAATTTCTTATTTCTTCTGTAGAATAGTTTGTTGGTGGGTTGTATGAAGGACCTGTCAAGTTCGGCCGGCGGGCCTGCTGTCTCGCATCAGGTGTTTCTTTGTTGTGGGATCTGATAGTGAGGTGTGGGCTACCCCTTTATATACCTTCCTTTGATGCTTTACTTTCATTGTTCCTTGATAATGTGAGTAGTCACGAAAGCGCTTGGAACTTCTCTATTCTTTCACAGTGGTTGTTTTGCATATATATATATATATATATATATATATATATATATATATATATATATATATATATATATATATATATATATACGTGAAGGTGAATTAGCATTAATGTTTTATATCACTAGTTACGTAGGAAAGATCGCAAGCACTTGATTCTAGGCTCTGGGTAGGCCTTCAAGTTTGCTTTGGGGTCTTGAGGTCTTCAAGACCGCCTAGGCCTACTGGATTTCCTGAGCTTCCAGCATCTAGCAGAGCCATTAAGTCCTTCAAGATCTCTTAGTTGTTTTAAGGACTTCAAGGTTCTTCAATGTCTTTGGGTCATTCAAAGGTTTTGTTTCATTCTAAGGTTTCGGGTCATTCAAAGATTTTGAGTTTTTCAAAGCCTTCTAGTCCTTCAAGGCTTCTGAATCCACAGAGCCTAAGGAGGCTTCAAAGCTTCTAGGTCTCAAGGGGGCTTCCTAATTCTTCATGAATTCTGAAAGACCTGAAATCATAGGAAGGGTCTAATCTTTCATATCCTCTGAAGAACCTAAAGGCTTAAGGAAGTATCTTATCTTTCAGGGTCTCTTCAAGACCTCAAGTTTCAGGTCCTCATAACCTCCTGGGTATCCACTTCCAACAAGGCGGAGGCTCCCGCCTCTTCACTGTTCTCCTTTACACCAACTGGCTATTACGCTGTGACTGCTATCACCTTAGACTGTATTATGTTAGATAACATAAGCGTTTTGATGGACCACGATAAGTCCAGCAACGAAGTGGGTGAAAAAACAAGGAGGGAACGTTTAAATCTGAACGATTAATTGGCTGGTGCGAGTTATAGACCAGAGTGAGGGTGAGACAGGTGTCCCACGACACCACGTAATGCTGATACACATCTAGGAATAATTGTCTTCCTTAATGTGCTCACAGCTGGAACCTACAATTGCACACTGTTAAGGTGGAATGAAGCAAAGACATGAATGCAAAAGATTTTGCATTCTTTGTGTGGGTAATTAGCTATCTGAGTGTGCTGAAACGAGCTCTGGCTCTTGTACCCCTCACTGGGTTTGTGTGTGTGTGTGTGTGTGTGTGTGTGTGTGTACTCACCTATTTGTGGTTGCAGGGGTCGAGTCATAGCTCCTGGTCCCACCTCTTTGCTGATTGCTACTAGGTCCTCTCTCTCCCTGCCCCATGAGCTTTATCATACCTCGCTTTAAAACTATGTATGGCTCCCGCCTCCACTACTGGTGGCCTGGTGGTTAACGCTCTCGCTTCACACGGTGAGGACCTGGGTTTGATTCCCAGCCAGAGTAGAAACATTGGACGTGTTTCTTTCAACCTGTTGTCTATGTTCCCCATCAGTAAAAAGGGGTACCTGGGTGTTAGTCGACTGGTGTGGGTCGCATCCTGGGACACTGACCTAAGGAGGCCTGGTCACAGACCGGGCCGCGGGGGCGTTGACCCCCGGAACTCTCTCCAGGTAAACTCCAGGTAAACTACGTCACTTTCTAGGCTATTCCACGGCCTGACTACTCTATGACTGAAGAAATACTTCCTAACATCCCTTTGATTCATCTGAGTCTTCAACTTCCAATTGTGACCTCTTGTGTCTGTGTCCCTTTTTTGGAACATCCCGTCTTTGTCCACCTCGTCTATTCCGTGCAGTATTTTATATGTCGTTATCATGTCTCCCCTGACCCTCCTGTCCTCCAGTGTCGTCAGGCCGATTTCCCTCAACCTTTCTTCGTAGGACAATCCCCGTAGCCCTGGGACTAGTCTTGTTGCAAACCTTTGCACTTTCTCTAATTTCTTAACGTGCTTGACTAGGTGTGGATTCCAAACTGGTGCTGCATACTCCAGTATGGGCCTGACGTAAATGGTATACAGTCTTGCACGAATCCTTACTGAGGTATCAGAACGCTATCCGTAGGTTTGCCTGGCGCCCGTATGCTGCAGCAGTTATCTGATTGATGTGCGCCTCAGGAGATATGCTCGGTGTTATACTCACCCCCAGATCTTTTTCCTTGAGTGAGGTTTGCAGTCTTTGGCCATCTAAACTATACTGTGTCTGCGGTCTTCTTTGCCCTTCCCCAATCTTCATGACTTTGCACTTGGCAGGGTTAAACTCAAGGAGCCAGTTGCTGGACCAGGCTTGTAGCCTGTCCAGGTCACTTTGTAGTCATACCTGATCCTCATCCGATTTGATTCTTCTCATTAACTTCACATCATCTGCAAACAAGGACACTTCTGAGTCTATCCCTTCCGTTATGTCGTTCACATTTACCAAGAACAGCACAGGTCCTAGGACTGTGGAACCCCGCTTGTCACAGGCGCCCACTCTGACACCTCGTCACGTACCATGACTCGTTGTTGCCTCCCTGTCAGGTATTCTCTGATCCATTGCAGTGCCTTTCCTGTTATGTGTGCCTGATCCTCTAGCTTTTGCAGTAACCTTTTGTGAGGAACTGTGTCGAAGGCCTTCTTGCAGTCCAAAAAAATGCAGTCGATCCACCCCTCTCTCTCTTGTCTTACTTCTGTCACCTTGTCATAAAACTCTAGTAGGTTTGTGACACAGGATTTTCCTTCCCTGAAACCGTGCTGGTTGTCAATTATACACTTGTTTCTTTCCAGGTGCTCCACCACTCTCCTCCTGATGATCTTCTCCATGGCCTTGCATACTATACACGTTAGTGATACAGGTCTGTAGTTTAGTGCCTCAAGTCAGTCTCCCTTTTTAAAAATTGGGACTACATTTGCCATCTTCCATACCTCAGGGAGTTGCCCAGTTTCAAATGATGTTTTGAAGATCTTTGTTAATGGCACACACAATATCTCTGCTCCCTCTTTAAGAACCCACAAAGAGATGTTGTCTGATCCCACCGCCTTTGAGGTGTCAAGTTCGCATAGCAGCTTCTTCACCTCCTCCTTGGTTATATGTACCTCATCCAGCACTTGCTGGTGTACCCCCCCCCCTGTTCTGATTTCCTGGAGTCCTACTGGTTTCCACTGTAAATACTTCTTTAAATCTCGTTTTGAGCTCATGACATACCTCTCGGTCGTTTCTTGTGAATTCCCCATCACCCTTCCTCAGTCTGATTACCTGGTCCTTGACTGTTGTTTTCCTCCTGATGTGACTGTACAACAGCTTAGGGTCAGTCTTGACTTTCGATGCTATGTCATTTTCATATTGTCGCTGAGCCTCCCTTCTTATCTGTGCATATTCGTTTCTGGCTCTTTGGCTAATCTCTTTATTTTCCTGAGTTCTCTGTCTTCTGTACCTTTTCCATTCTCTAGTACACCTAGGTTTTGCCTCCCTACACCTTTGGGTGAACCAAGGACTCGTTCTGTTCTTCCAATTATTTTTGTTTCCCTTGGGAACAAACCTCTCCTCTGCCTCCTTGCATTTTGTTGCCACATAGTCCATCATTACTTGTACTGGTTTTCCTGTCAGTTCCCTCTCACACTGAATGTCTTGAAGGAAGTTCCTCATGCCTGAGTAGTTCCCCGTTTTGTAGTTTGGTTTTTCCCAGCCTATTCCTCCTACTCTCTCCACTTGGAGCTCAACTATGTAGTCGAAGCACAGAACCACATGATCACTAGCTCCCAGGGGCCTTTCATACATGATATCCTCGATGTCCGAACTACTCAAGGTGAATACAAGGTCCAGTCTTGCTGGTTCATCCTCTCCTCTCTCTCTGGTAGCGTCTCTAACATGTTGATGCATCAGATTTTCCAGTACCACATCCATCATCTTGGCTCTCCATGTTTCGGGACCCCCATGGGGCTCCAGGTTTTCCCAGTCAATCTCCTTGTGATTGAAATCACCCATAACTAGTAACTTTGCTCCCCCCATGTGTGCTCTCCTGGCCACCTCGGCTAGTGTGTTGACCATTGCTCTGTTGCTCTCATTGTATTCTTCTCTTCGCCTCCTGCAGTTCTGTGGTGGCTTGTACATTACTGCAATTATCATCTTATGTCCCTCAGACTGAATTGTTCCTACTAAGCAGTCCCTTTCGCCCGTCCCATCCATTCCTTCCATTTTCTCAAAACCCCACTGGTTTTTAATGAGCAGTGCAACTCCTCCTCCCCCTCTCCTCCCTCTGTCTTTCCTGAGGATTTGATATCCGGATGGAAAGATTGAATCTGTTATTACTCTGGTGAGTTTTGTTTCTGTGAGTGCTATTATGTCTGGGGATGTCTCCTTGATTCTTTCGTGCCACTCCTCATACTTATTTGTTATTCCATCTGCATTTGTATACCACACCTTCAACTTCTTTTCTAAGACTGTGGTCTGGGAGGTGTATTGGGGTTGGGGAAGTGGGAGACCTGATAAAGAACTATGGGTGGTTGCTGTAGGGGTGGAGTTTGTAATGCAGTGCAGTTTGTAATGTGTGTGTGTGTGTGTGTGTGTGTGTGTGTGTGTGTTGCACTTTTCCTAAAAAAAAAAAGATTCATTCCGTGGGCGGTAGTCGTATTACATAAATTCCGTGTTTGGTAATCAGGATATCAGAGGGGCATACTTTGGATCCAGGAGCTGGGCTCCAACATTGTAAAAGCTAAGCAAGTTACAACAGTAACCATCTGACGACGAGAATGGCACTTGTGTTCCTCTAGTAATGAGCAAATTTATAGTGACAGTGTCTGGTTCATTTCTTAACCTTCTAATACAAAGTAACATTTAATCTCAATAATGCTATCACTGATAGCAGGAACAGTAATCTCCTTCCTCATATAAGGGACCTTGGTAGTTCTAGGACAAACAAGAATAATTTTAGGGGCTTCGTTATGCGCTGACTTCAGGGGCCAGACAGAGTTTTCTATAGCTAATATTAACAGGGGCGCAGTATAATTAATTAAAGATCTTATCTAGGTTACATACGTCATTCCTACTGTTCTTAGGTTAGCACTGTAGTTGGAGTTGTGGTTGAGTGGTGGTGGTGGTGAGGGTAGTGGTGGTGGTGGGGGTGGTAGGGGGTGTGGAGGTAGCGCCTCTTCACCGGGAGCTGTCACTGCCAAGGTACTGCCCCTCCCCATTCACCCCTACCCCTTGTTGTTGTGGCTAGCGGCGGACCATAGTGGTGAGGGGTAAATGAGGGGAAGAGAGAGAAGGGGAAGGGGAACAGTGGTGCGGAGTATTGTGTCGGAGTATACCTGGAGGGGAAGATGACTGCCACTGATTCCATTTATTATTTACTCTCCTGGGAGAGCTCAAATACCTAGGCAGTGCCAGTTCCTTGGATCAAGAGTAGATATAGAGCAGACAAGAAGACATGAATACAGCAAGGTAAATAAGACACACACACACATACACACACACACACACACACACACACACACACACACACACACACACACACACACACACACAGATTGGACACAGTAACAAGGGGACACAGTTGGAAGCTGAAGACACAGATGAATCACAGGGATGTTAGGAAGTATTTCTTCAGCCACAGAGTAGTCAGTAAGTGGAATAGTTTGGGAAGCGATGTAGTGGAGGCAGGATCCATATATAGCTTTAAGCAGAGGTATGATAAAGCTCACGGCTCAGGGAGAGTGACCTAGTAGCGATCAGTGAAGAGGCGGGGCCAGGAGCTCGGACTCGACCCCCACAACCTCAACTAGGTGAGTACAACTAGGTGAGTACACACACACACACACACACACACACACACACACACACACACACACACACACACACTAGAGAAAGTGCAAAGGTTTGCAACAAGACTAGTCCCAGAGCTAAGAGGTATGTCCTACGAGGAGAGGTTAAGGGAAATCAACCTGACGACACTGGAGGACAGGAGAGATAGGGGGGACATGATAACGACATACAAAATACTGAGGGGAATTGACAAGGTGGACAAAGACAGGATGTTCCAGAGATTGGACACAGTAACAAGGGGACACAGTTGGAAGCTAAAGACACAGATGAATCACAGGGATGTTAGGAAGTATTTCTTCAGCCACAGAGTAGTCAGTAAGTGGAATAGTTTGGGAAGCGATGTAGTGGAGGCAGGATCCATACATAGCTTTAAGCAGAGGTATGATAAAGCTCACGGCTCGGGGAGAGTGACCTAGTAGCGATCAGCGAAGAGGCGGGGCCAGGAGCTCGGACTCGACCCCCGCAACCTCAACTAGGTGAGTACAACTAGGTGAGTACACACACACACGCACAGATGAGAATGGTTCTGGTAGGGAGGAGTGGATGGAGGAGCAGTGGAAAAGGATGGAACAAGAGTGGGAGAGAAAATTAGGAGAGCTTTCTGAAAAAATGTTGAAAGAGCTCTCTGTGAAATTGGAAAAGAGGTTGGAGAAGGAGACAAAGAATTGGGAGGCACAAGTCGAAACTGCAGTAGCCAAGATTAGGGTCCTAGAAGTTGAGATAAATAGGCTGAAGCGAGTTACAGGGGTAGTGACCAGAGAAGACACAGCATATGAAGCTGCGAGGCCGAATAGGAAGGAAGGAATTATGAATTATGCTAAGGTCATATCAGCCTGCCAAGGAGGGCCAAGGAGTGAAAGGGAAGAACAGCTGGGTGCAGATGGAGAGGGTGATAGGTCGAATGCTGAGGCACAACCATGCTATCAAGAGCCACTGGAAAAATCAAGGGAGAAACTGACCACATACAGGCAGGATCCAGAGTCACAGAGGGTGAGGCAATGGGAGGAGGAAAGGGCAAAATCAGTGTTTATCCATGGGCTTCAGGAGAGAGAGGAAAGGACACACACTGAAAGGCAGCAGGAAGAAAGAAAGGAGATTGAGAAAATCATTACGGAAATAGGTGAAGAGATGGACGAGATTGTAAATTTTCAGAGAATAGGGGGGTACTCGAAGGGGAGAAACCGACCAATCAAGCTGATTCTCAGGACGGAAACAGTGCGGAACAGGAACCTCCAAGAGAAACCACGATTGAAATACTCAGAAGAGTACAAGAGGGTGTTCCTAGACAGAGACAGAACACAATCAGAACGACAACAGCTGAGGGAGAGGACAAAAAAGCGAAAGGAGCTAGGAAAAGAGACAAGGACGGAACCAGCAGAGGTCAGTCAGAGCAGAACAGAACAGCAAGGGCAAGCACACACACACAACTATTCTCAGAACCATACAACCTATCACACCATCCCAACACACACTACAATCCATACCCACAGCCTCCACCCAACACCGAGCTATAAAATCCCACAGTATGCTACCAGATCTCCCACACTCACAGGCCCCCCAAACCACAGTGTTGGAAAGGAAACTGAAGGTATAGTACACAAACGCTGATGGAATAACAAATAAGTGGGAGGAGTGGCATGAAAGAGTCAAAGAGGCATCACCGGACATCATAGCTCTCACAGAAACCAAGCTTACAGGTATGATAACAGATGCCATCTTTCCAACGGGATACCAAATCCTGAGGAAAGACAGAGGGAACAGGGGGGGTGGAGGAGTGGCATTGCTGATCAAAAATCACTGGAGTTTTGATGAGCTGGAGAGAGGAGACAGCAGAGAAGAAAGTGATTACATAGCGGGAACACTTAACTCTGGAGGTCCCAAGGTGGTAATAGAAGTGATGTATAACCCACCACAGAACAGCAGGAGGCCAAGGCAAGAGTACGACGAGAGCAATAGAGCGATGGTTGACACACTGGCTACAGTGGCCAGAAGAGCTCATGCATGCAGGGCAAAGCTCCTGATCATGGGTGACTTTAACCACAAGGAGATCGATTGGGAGAACTTGGACCCGCATGGGGGCCAAGATACATGGAGGGCTAAGATGATGGAGGTGGTACTGGAAAACTTCATGTACCAACACGTAAGGGACACTACAAGAGAGAGAGGAGAGGATGAACTAGCAAGGCTGGACTTAGTATTCACCTTGAGTAGTGCAGATATCGAGGACATCACATATGAAAGACCCCTTGGGGCCAGTGACCATGTGGTTTTAAGCTTCGAATACACAGTAGAGCTACAAGTGGAGGGAGAAGCAGGAAGGCCAGGACAAATAAAGCCAAACTACAAGAAAGGGGACTACACAGGAATGAGGAACTTCCTAAATGGGGTTCAGTGGGACAGAGAACTGGCAGAGAAGCCAGTTAATGAGATGATGGAATATGTAGCAACAAAATGCAAGTAGGCTGAGGAGAGGTTTGTACCCAAGGGTAACAGGAATAATGAAAAAGCCAGGATGAGCCCATGGTTTACCCAAAGGTGCAGGGAGGCAAAAACCAAGTGTGCTAGGGAATGGAAGAAATATAGAAGGCAAAGGACCCAGGAGAATAAGGAGAGCAGTCGTAGAGCCAGAAACGAATATGCACAGATAAGAAGGGAGGCCCAAAGACAATATGAAAATGACATAGCAGGGAAAGCCAAATCTGACCCGAAACTGTTGTACAGCCACATCAGGAGGAAAACAACAGTCAAGGACCAGGTAATCAGGCTAAGGAAGGAAGGAGGAGAGACAACAAGAAATGACCGTGAAGTATGTGAGGAACTCAACAAGAGATTCAAAGAAGTGTTCACAGAGGAGACAGAAGGGGCTCCAGAAAGACGGAGAGGTGGGGCACACAACCAAGTGCTGGACACAGTGCACACAACCGAGGAAGAAGTGAAGAGGCTTCTGAGTGAGCTAGATACCTCAAAGGCAATGGGGCCAGATAACATCTCCCCATGGGTATTGAGAGAGGGAGCAGAGGCGCTATGTGTACCCCTAACAACAATATTCAATACATCTATCGAAACAGGGAGATTGCCTGAGGCATGGAAGACAGCAAATGTAGTCCCAATCTTTAAAAAAGGAGACAAACATGAAGCATTAAACTACAGACCAGTGTCAATGACATGTATAGTATGCAAAATCATGGAGAAGATTATCAGGCGAAGAGTGGTGGAACACCTAGAAAGAAATGATCTCATCAACATCAGCCAACATGGTTTCAGGGACGGGAAATCCTGTGTCACAAACCTACTGGAGTTCTATGACATGGTCACAGCAGTAAAACAAGAGAGAGAGGGGTGGGTGGATTGCATATTCTTAGACTGCAAGAAGGCGTTTGACACAGTTCCACACAAGAGATTGGTGCAAAAACTGGAGGACCAAGCAGGGATAACAGGGAAGGCACTACAATGGATCAGGGAATACTTGTCAGGAAGACAGCAGCGAGTCATGGTACGTGGCGAGGTGTCAGAGTGGGCACCTGTGACCAGCGGGGTCCCACAGGGGTCAGTCCTAGGACCAGTGCTGTTTCTGGTATTTATGAACGACATGACGGAAGGAATAGACTCTGAGGTGTCCCTGTTTGCAGATGACGTGAAGTTGATGAGAAGAATTCACTCGATCGAAGACCAGGCAGAACTACAAAGGGATCTGGACAGGCTGCAGACCTGGTCCAGCAATTGGCTCCTGGAGTTCAATCCCACCAAGTGCAAAGTCATGAAGATTGGGGAAGGGCAAAGAAGACCGCAGACGGAGTACAGTCTAGGGGGCCAGAGACTACAAACCTCACTCAAGGAAAAAGATCTTGGGGTGAGTATAACACCAGGCACATCTCCTGAAGCGCACATCAACCAAATAACTGCTGCAGCATATGGGCGCCTAGCAAACCTCAGAACAGCATTCCGACATCTTAATAAGGAATCGTTCAGGACCCTATACACCGTGTACGTTAGGCCCATATTGGAGTATGCGGCACCAGTTTGGAACCCACACCTAGCCAAGCACGTAAAGAAACTAGAGAAAGTGCAAAAGTTTGCAACAAGACTAGTCCCAGAGCTAAGAGGTATGTCCTACGAGGAGAGGTTAAGGGAAATCAACCTGACGACACTGGAGGACAGGAGAGAAAGGGGGGACATGATAACGACATACAAAATACTGAGAGGAATTGACAAGGTGGGCAAAGACAGGATGTTCCAGAGATTGGACACAGTAACAAGGGGACACAGTTGGAAGTTGAAGACACAGATGAATCACAGGGATGTTAGGAAGTATTTCTTCAGCCACAGAGTAGTCAGTAAGTGGAACAGTTTGGGAAGCGATGTAGTGGAGGCAGGATCCATACATAGCTTTAAGCAGAGGTATGATAAAGCTCACGGTTCAGGGAGAGTGACCTAGTAGCGATCAGTGAAGATTCGGGGCCAGGAGCTCGGACTCGACCCCCGCAACCTCAACTAGGTGAGTACAACTAGGTGAGTACACACACACCCACACACACACACATGATAAAGCTCTAGGAGCAGGAAAAGAGTGGATCTAGTTGCTATCACCAAAGAGGTGGGGCCAGTACCTGTGAATCGTCCCCTGCAACCACAAATAGGTGAGTATATGTACAGTTATTCCTTTACGCAACACATGTCAGGCCCATCTTGGAGTATGCAGCACCAACATGGAGCCCACTCTTTAAAAAGCATTGTAAAAAACTGGAAAAAGTGCAGAGGTATGCAACAAGTCTTGTTTCTGAAATAAGGGGCATGAACTATGAGGAGAGGTTGACCGAACTGAACCTAACGACACTGGAGGATAGAAGAAGCAGGAGAAGACATGATGATAACATACAAAATACTCAAGAGGAATTGATAGGGCAGACGTGGATAGGATACTTGAGAGGCGGAAAACAGGTACTCTGGGGCAGAGCAGGAAGTGAAAGACACAGATGAACCACAAAGATCCATTTCTTCAGTCTCAGGAAGTGTAATGACCTTGACAAGGAAGTAGTGGAGGCAGACTCCATGCACAGTCTTAAGAGTAAGCGTGAATTTCAAGCTGATCAGAATTGTCATTCCTCAGTAACTGAGTGGAAATCAATCACTGGCAGTTTCGAACAGATGAGGCTCAGTAACAACGCGAACTCTTGTGTTCTGGAAAACACACCAGGGCTGAAAATTTGTTTCCGATCAGAAGGCGCATCGGAGAGAGGAGCTCACGACGACGTTTCGGTCTATCTTCGACCATTTACAAAGTTACTGTGACCAATAATTCCAATTTTTTTTTTTTACTATTTTTGAATATTAACGCATTTACCCGCACACAAACTCCAGTTAATGTGTACTGTCCTGTCCGTAAGACGCGTCACCCATTAAATATTGAACAAAACAAATTAAAAGAGGTAGACTCAACGTGATTTGACGGAAATAAAAGTTTGTACACTTTTGTACACAATAAACTGTCACATGTGCGCCTTACACACTTCAGTTTCTCTGTCACATGTGCGCCTTACACACCTTAGTTTCGCTGTCACATGTGCGCCTTACACACCTTAGTTTCGCTGTCACATGTGCGCCTTACACACCTCAGTTTCGCTGTCACATGTGCGCCTATACACTTCAGTTTTGCTGTCTGCTGTCTACAAATTAGGAAGCATCTTATATAAACGTAAGAAGCCAAGTGGCAGAGGCTTTTGAAAGTTATCGAAGCAATTTCAGTAATCTTGGAAGGAGTTCGACAGCTTTGGTTATAGGGCGCCTGGTAATACTTGCATGAATCTTACGATAGTTAACATACACCAGAGTCTGGACTGGTTGAGGTTCGCCGGTACTCTCCCGGTCCGGGTCTTGTCCAGTTGGGGACTCGGCGTAAATCACCAGTGTCTAAAAATTTGACGACGACTGGATGAACGAAATACAAGGGATACTTAGAGAGGGAAAAAATTACGTACCCCCAAAGAGGATACTTAATTATTCAAGAGTAATTAGTTTTTATTGCATGTGACTAATTAACGCAAACATTCAATACTCTATTTTTCACCAGAATAATAAATCTGCGAGAAGTAAATAGTCAAAAAGATGTGCATATATGCACGTATGTATGTACATGCATATATATGTATGTATATATATATATATATATATATATATTATATATATATATATATATATATATATATATATATATATATATATTATATATATATATATATATATATATATATATATATATATATATATATATATATATATATTAAGCATGTATGTATGTATTTGTATGTATATATTTATGAATGCATGTACGTATTTATGAATGTACGCATGCATGCATGTATGTATGAATTTGTATGTATGTATGTATGAACGTATTTTTGTTTGTATATATATATATATATATATATATATATATATATATATATATATATATATATATATATATATATATATATATATATATATATATATAAATATAGGGAGGTACCACCTCTAGAACTGTTATAGGGACCCTCATCCTCAGAGAAAAGAATAAACTTGCTTCAGGGAAAACTTAAGATTCTCCCTGAAGCTGTTTGAGAATTTTCTCCTACCACCCCCTATATTATGTATATATATTTTATTTAAAGACAAAATACATTGACAAAACATTCACAAAAATATGATACAAAGTAAAACAACATAGGTAACTCAGAGCTACATCTCGAATACTTCGTCCAGCTCCCCTGCGGTGGGCCGCGTGCCCAGAATGCTGCAGGCATTTCCTCTCTGGATCGCAACACTGAGTCTCTGAAAGAGGAAGCTGGTCGCCCTGTGGTCCTTGGTTTCTATGATGAGCTTTTCACCCAGCTCTTTGAGGAACTTTTGAGCACACTTGCCCCATGCTCCAAGGGTCTCCGACCCTATTGGAATGAAGTTATAGCAAGGGGGAAGGTCTTCATATTTTCGGATCTTCTGGGTCTCCCTGTGGCTGGCAGCTCCACCCCCTTCCACTACAGAGTATGGCAAGTAGGTGTCTGCCAATGTGGCAGCACAGGTGTAGTCCCAGGCAATCTGCTTTCCATCCTTCCAGGGTAGCATAGTGGCTCCATCAGGACGCTTTTGACTTCCATCAGACCTCTGTACTTGGGGTTCCCGTTGAGCTGGGCAACGGGCTGTGGCGAGGCTTCTCTTTATTATGTCACTGATCTCCTCATGTCTGGCATACTTCCCTTCTGCTGTGTGGCACACGAGACCATGGAGTCCGAATTGATCAGCTGTCGCCCTGCCGCAAATACACCTATGTTCGGTGAGGATGGGGGCGGCTAGGCGAAGAGCAACACCAATCCGAATGGCCTGTGGGTCGAGACGGGTGCCCAGGGAGGAATTGGGAACAGCTAACAGGAAATCTCCTGAGTGTGGTGCCTTCACTGCCAGGAGACGAGCTTTGTTCTTTCCTGAAGCATTGGAGAGCATTGTGTTGGCGATTTTTTCCATGATCGGTTTGTCCCAGTGGGACTGTTTGTGCTGTTTGGGAGGAGCTGGTCTACTGGAGGAGTCTGTAAGGGTGTCCCACCGAATTGCTGCTTCAGTAAACCTGGGGTCTTGAGCTCCTACCAAGTCTCTTCAAGCGTTCGGGCACTATCTTCTTGACTAATGCACTGGAAGCCAAACACGAAGACAGAAAAGCAGGTAAAGCAACATGCGTTGCTTTACGCACCCCTATACCTCCCAGTCGCACTGGGAGGGTTGCCTGATCCCATTGCTCATCCTCTAGTGACAGGTTCAGTGCCTTCTTAAAAGTTGATCTCAGGTGTGCATCATATTCATCAAGTGTTGGGTTGTCAAAAGAGGGTGCACACCTCAAGAAGTAAGTGAGTCTTGGCATAGTAAGGCACCTTGTGAGGAGATACAGAGCATCATGGGCATCAAGATCGCTTATTCTCTCCTCCATTCTCATAAGGTCATTCAATTTGTCCCTGAGGACAGTATCGATGGCCTGGTGACCCAGCGGTGCCCCCAAGAGGGTACTGTTGGACGGAGTTGTAGTTGAGATTTCCGGGAGGATTCTTCGAACAGCATTGATTATTTCCTGGTTCGCTGTGATGATTTCACACTTAGAGGGATTGAGGATGAGTCCCAAGCCTTCTCCCTGTGTTTTCACCAGTTGTAGGTCCCCCACGAGGGACTCTTCAGTACCTGCCAGAGTGCCGTCATCCAGGTACCAGATATTGAGCTCACTGCGAAGGCTGGAAGTTAGTTCTCTTACTGCCAAGCAGAAGAGAAGTGGAGCAAGTGGGTCACCCTGCTGAACACCCTCTGATGATTGAATTTCATGTTCTCCAAACAAAAGAATTGAGGGTTTGCTGTAGCCGGCTGAAATGAAGGGAAAGAGACTGGGGAACCGAACCCGAACAGCTGGCAAAACAGCATCTCTCCTCACCATATTAAAGGCATTTCTAAAATCAAGTTTGACTATGGCCTTGTCTTCTGGTAGGTCCCTGATGTAGGCCCTTGCCGCATGAGCGGCAATATATATATATATATATATATATATATATATATATATATATATATATATATATATATATATATATATATATATATATGTGTGTGTGTGTGTGTGTGTGTGTGTGTGCGTGTGTGTGTGTGTGTGTGTATGTATGCATAAATGTATAAGAGAGAAAGAGAGAGAAAGAGATAGAGAGAAATTCCCACTAATGGTCCTACCATTAACAAGGTCGGGAAACTAATATTAAAAATCTGAAATTCATTTTCGGTGACGTCTAAGAGATGATCAGTTCTCTCCCGGTGGCTGCTTCGTATTTTTTTTTTTTTTTTGCGCGGAGGACGCAGTAAATATTTTTATCCATCTCGGTGGAATGACGTTACTAATATAAAAATCACCAGCACTACAATGCCTCACGAACGATGTCGTCGACAGAATTACAAATCCTCACTAACATGTTCAGTTCACGTTGGAAATGACATAAAATACAGACAAGTTAGTGATTGAGACACGTGTGCACCACCTGGTATCTTCACTGTTGAAACCTTTAAACGTATGTATACACACACATACATCATATATATATATATATATATATATATATATATATATATATATATATATATATATATATATATATATATATATATATATATATATTCTTTTCTCTGAGGATGAGGGTCCCTAGGACAGTTCTAGAGGTGGTACCTCCCTATATTTATATATATATATATATATATATATATATATATATATATATATATATATATATATATATATATATATATTCTTTTTTTTTTCAACAAGTTGGTCGTCTCCCACCGAGGCAGGGTGACCCAAAAAATAAAGAAAATCCCCAAAAAGAAAATACTTTCATCATCATTCAACACTTTCACCACACTCACACATTATCACTGTTTTTGCAGAGGTGCTCAGAATACAACAGTTTAGAAGCATATACGTATAAAGATACACAACATATCCCTCCAAACTGCCAATATCCCAAACCCCTCCTTTAAAGTGCAGGCATTGTACTTCCCATTTCCAGGACTCAAGTCCGACTATAAGAAAATAACCGGTTTCCCTGAATCCCTTCACTAAATATTACCCTGCTCACACTCCAACAGATCGTCAGGTCCCAAGTATCATTCGTCTCCATTCGCTCCTATCTAACACGCTCACGCACGCTTGCTGGAAGTCCAAGCCCCTCGCCCACAAAACCTCCTTTACCCCCTCTTTCCAACCCTTTCGAGGACGACCCCTACCCCTCCATGTCATTCTACTTTGATCCATTCTCTCTAAATGACCAAACCACCTCAACAACCCCTCTTCTGCCCTCTGACTAACGCTTTTATTAACTCCACACCTTCTCCTAATTTCCACACTCCGAATTTTCTGCATAATATTTACACCACACATTGCCCTTAGACAGGACATCTCCACTGCCTCCAACCGTCTCCTCGCTGCTGCATTTACCACCCAAGCTTCACATCCATATAAAAGTGTTGGTACTACTGTACTTTCATACATTCCCTTCTTTGCCTCCATAGATAACGTTTTTTGACTCCACATATACCACATATACCATATATATATATATATATATATATATATATATATATATATATATATATATATATATATATATATATATATCAAGTATGTTTTATTTAAAGACAAACTACATTGGCCAAACATTCACAAAAATACAACAGAAAGTAAAACAACATAGGTAACTCAGAGCTACATCTCGAATACTTCGTCCAGCTCCCCGGCGGTGGGCCTCGTGCCCAGAATGCTGCAGGCATTTCCTCTCTGGATCGCAACACTGAGTCTCTGAAAGAGGAAGCTGGTCGCCCTGTGGTCCTTGGTTTCTATGATGAGCTTTTCATCCAGCTCTGAGGAACTTTAGAGCACACTTGCCCCATGCTCCAAGGGTCTCCGACCCTATTGGAATGAAGTTATAGCAAGGGGGAAGGTCTTCATATTTTCGGATCTTCTGGGTCTCCCTGTGGTATATATATATATATATATATATATATATATATATATATATATATATATATATATATATATATATATATATATATATATAGGGTGAGCAGGTATTGTGTAATTAATGTAAGAAGACCTCTTTCAAAGTCTCACGACCATAACAGTCTGACGACCCCTCAGAGAGTTGACCAGCAAGAATTTCTCATGAATTTCGTAACTCCTCTTTGCTGCGTTAAACACCAAAATTAATCTCTTTCTCTTAATATCTAAATTTGAATTATTATGATTTCTCTAACATTTCTTATTAATTTCCTCTCATTTAAGCTTCAGTGAACATTCAGTTTTATTTACATGTTTTTTTTATTGATAATATTGATGGATATAAATCAGTTTTTATTTGATCTTAATGGGCGTGTCATCGTTCTGTATAGGAGTACGTTGCTCGTGCATGGCTGGCTGGCACGGAGGCGTGGAGGTCGTACCCAGCCCACCACCTTACTCGTGCATTCTCCCTAGGAAAGCTTCCGTCTCCCCAAGTTGAAGGATTAAAGCCTCGCCTTGTTTACTTTGCCCAACTTGGCTGGCCACATCAGATTGAATTCAGATTCCTGCAGTGTTCGAGGCCTGGGATATGCATGCTCGCCTCTGAGCTCTTTTATACATCTGCTTGTCGCAGAGAGCTCAATAATACTACCAATGAAAGCATATTCCTGTAATCCTAAATCGTATAAAGCAATCGCCCACATCGTTTCGTATAATGAAGAGGTAAAGCTTTGAGAGAAATATATATATATATATATATATATATATATATATATATATGTGTGTGTGTGTGTGTGTGTGTGTGTGTACTCACCTATTTGTACTCACCTATTTGTGGTTGCAGGGGTCGAGTCACAGCTCCTGGCCCCGCCTCTTCGCTGATTGCTACTAGGTCCTCTCTCTCCCTGCCCCATGAGCTCTATCATACCTCGCCTTAAAACTATGTATGGTTCCTGCCTCCACCACATCACTTTCTAGGCTATTCCATGGCCTGACTACTCTATGACTGAAGAAATACTTCCTAACATCCCTTTGATTCATCTGAGTCTTCAACTTCCAATTGTGACCTCTTGTGTCTGTGTCCCATCTCTGGAACATCCCGTCTTTGTCCACCTCGTCTATTCCGCGCAGTATTTTATATGTCGTTATCATGTCTCCCCTGACCCTCCTGGCCTCCAGTGTCGTCAGGCCGATTTCCCTCAACCTTTCTTCATAGGACAATCCCCGTAGCTCTGGGACTAGTCTTGTTGCAAACCTTTGCACTTTCTCTAATTTCTTGACGTGCTTGACTAGGTGTGGATTCCAAACTGGTGCTGCATACTCCAGTATGGGCCTGACGTAGATGGTGTACAGAGTCTTAAACGAATCCTTACTGAGGTATCGGAACGCTATCCGTAGGTTTGCCAGGCGCCCGTATGCTGCAGCAGTTATCTGATTGATGTGCGCCTCAGGAGATATGCTCGGTGTTATACTCACCCCCAGATCTTTTTCCTTTAGTGAGGTTTGCAGTCTTTGGCCATCTAAACTATATTGTGTCTGCGGTCTTCTTTGCCCTTCCCCAATCTTCATGACTTTGCATTTGGCAGGGTTAAATTCTAGGAGCCAGTTGCTGGACCAGGCTTGTAGCCTGTCCAGATCTCTTTGTAGTCCTGCCTGATCCTCGTCCGATTCGATTCTTCTCATTAACTTCACATCGTCTGCAAACAAGGACACTTCTGAGTCTATCCCTTCCGTTATGTCGTTCACGTATACCAAGAACAGCACAGGTCCTAGGACTGACCCCTGTGGAACCCCGCTTGTCACAGGCGCCCACTCTGACACCTCGTCGCGTACCATGACTCGTTGTTTCCTCCCTGTCAGATATTCTCTGATCCATTGCAGTGCCTTTCCTGTTATGTGTGCCTGGTCCTCTAGCTTTTGCAGTAACCTCTTGTGAGGAACTGTGTCGAAAGCCTTCTTGCAGTCCAAAAATACGCAGTCGATCCACCCCTCTCTCTCTTGTCTTACTTCTGTCACCTTGTCATAAAACTCTAGTAGGTTTGTGACACAGGATTTTCCTTCCCTGAAACCGTGCTGGTTGTCAATTATACACTTGTTTCTTTCCAGGTGCCCCACCACTCTCCTCCTGATGATCTTCTCCATGACCTTGCATACTATACACGTTAGAGATACAGGTCTGTAGTTTAGTGCCTCATGTCTGTCTCCCTTTTTAAAAATTGGGACTACATTTGCCATTTTCCATACCTCAGGGAGTTGCCCAGTTTCAAATGATGTGTTGAAGATCTTTGTTAATGGCTCACACAATATCTCTGCTCCCTCTTTAAGGACCCATGGAGAGATGTTGTCTGGTCCCACCGCCTTTGAGGTGTCAAGTTCGCATAGCAGCTTCTTCACCTCCTCCTTGGTTATATGTACCTCATCCAGCACTTGCTGGTGTGCCCCCCTGTTCTGATTTCTTGGAGTCCTACTGGTTTCCACTGTAAATACCTCTTTAAATCTTGTGTTGAGCTCCTGACATACCTCTCGGTCGTTTCTTGTGAATTCCCCATCACCCTTCCTCAGTCTGATTACCTGGTCCTTGACTGTTGTTTTCCTCCTGATGTGGCTGTACAACAGCTTCGGGTCAGTCTTTACTTTTGATGCTATGTCATTTTCATATTGTCTCTGAGCCTCCCTTCTTATCTGTGCATATTCGTTTCTGGCTCTTCGGCTGATTTCTTTATTTTCCTGAGTTCTCTGTCTTCTGTACCTTTTCCATTCTCTATTACACCTAGTTTTTGCCTCCCTACACCTTTGGGTGAACCAAGGACTCGTTCTGTTCTTCCCATTATTTCTGTTTCCCTTGGGAACAAACCTCTCCTCTGCCTCCTTGCATTTTGTTGCTACATAGTCCATCATTTCTTGTACTGGTTTTCCTGTCAGTTCCCTCTCCCACTGAATGTCTTGAAGGAAGTTCCTCATGCCTGAGTAGTTCCCCCTTTTGTAGTTTGGTTTTTCCCAGCCTATTCCTGCTACTCTCTCCACTTGGAGCTCAACTATGTAGTCGAAGCACAGAACCACATGATCACTAGCTCCCAGGGGCCTTTCATACATGATACCCTCGATGTCCGAACTACTCATGGTGAATACAAGGTCCAACCTTGCTGGTTCATCCTCTCCTCTCTCTCTGGTAGTGTCTCTAACATGTTGATGCATGAGGTTCTCCAGTACCACATCCATCATCTTGGCTCTCCATGTTTCGGGACCCCCATGGGGCTCCAGGTTTTCCCAGTCAATCTCCTTGTGATTGAAATCACCCATAACTAGTAACTTTGCTCCCCCCATGTGTGCTCTCCTGGCCACCTCGGCTAGTGTGTTGATCATTGCTCTGTTGCTCTCATCGTATTCTTCTCTTGGCCTCCTGCAGTTCTGTGGTGGGTTGTACATTACTGCAATTATCACCTTATGTCCCTCAGACTGGATTGTTCCTACTAAGTAGTCCCTTTCGCCCATGCCATCCATTCCTTCCATTTTCTCAAAACCCCACTGGTTTTTAATGAGCAGTGCAACTCCTCCTCCCCCTCTCCTCCCTCTGTCTTTCCTGAAGATTTGATATCCGGATGGAAAGATTGAATCTGTTATTATTCTGGTGAGTTTTGTTTCTGTGAGTGCTATTATGTCTGGGGATGTCTCTTTGATTCTTTCGTGCCACTCCTCATACTTGTTTGTTATTCCATCTGCATTTGTATACCACACCTTCAACTTCTTTTCTAAGACTGTAGTCTGGGAAGTATATTGGGGTTGGGGAAGTGGGAGACCTGGTAAGGAACTATGGGTTGTTGCTGTGGGGGTGAAGTTTGTAATGTAGTGGGTGGGGGCATTGGATGTGGCATGGGTGTTTTGATTTAGAGTGTTTGGTTGCACTGGGGTTGACCTGGTTGGGAGGCTTCTATAGAAAGTTGTGAGGGAGGCTGTATTAGATCTTCTTCCTGGGTCTGGGATCTCCTGTCTGTCTTCTCCATCCCCTCTCTTTCCTCCTTTCGCCTTTGTACCATCTCTCTCAGTTTCTTCCTTTCTTCTTGTGTTCTGTCGCGGTCGAGATACACCCTCCTGTATGCCGTCATGTCCCTTAATCGTGCTTTCTCCTGCAGTATCCTGGTCCGAGTTGCTTCTGCCTTGAAGGTCACTCTCACTGGCCGGGTTCTTTTTTTTACAAACCCCCCTATTCTCCGAAAATTTTCCAGCTGGGTCATATCGTCTTCTCCTATTGCTTTCATGATGCTTTCAATTGCTTTTTTTTCCCCTTGTTTTCTTGCTTCATATGTTTCCCCTTCGACTTCCTGGAGCCCATACACAAAGACTGACCTCACCCTTTCATTCTCCCACTGCATATCCCTGTGTATCCCCTCATTTAATTTGGTTTCCTCCACTGCAGCTTTCCTTTCATCAGTTTCACTGGCTAATGTACTTGGGCTCAGTGGCCTGTCATTTTCCCTTCTCGGCTTTCCTTGGGCTCTGTTGTTGTCTGTTAGGGCCTCCACATAAAGCTTAGCTCTTTCATTTGCTACAGTCTCCTCTGATAGAGCATCTCCATGCAGTTGTGCCCCTTCTTTCCCTACAGTCCCCTTATTTGTGGCTGAGGTAGCAGTCTCTGATGTCAATCCCAAAATGTTCTTTAGTTCTTTATGCTGTTTCAGATTTTTCAGTTCCTCTTCTAAACTCTGTATCCTAGCTTCTGCTGTTTTGACATGCACCTCCCACTTCCTGCTTTCCATATCTATCCTCTCTTCCATTCTCATGCTAAGTTCTTCTAGTTTCTTTTCCCATTCATGATCCCTTTTTATGAGCTCTGCTGCCCAATCTTCCTTTGCATTTTCCTCCTCCTGTCCCTTGGTTTTTCTTGTTGCTCTCTGGCAACCCATTTTTGTTTTATCCTGATTGCCTCAGAGTGGGAAACCTATGTAGTTCTGTATGTTAGGTTAGTAGTGTGTGTGTCAGAGTGTGGGGGGGGGGGAAGTAGTGGAGGAACTGTGGCTATTTGGGAGCTGAGTGGGGAGGGGTGGGGAGGGTTTGGGGTGAATGGGGGAGGGGAGGGTGATCGAGGGAGGTGATGGATCAGGGGAAGTAGTGAGATGTCGGTGGTGAGGGGGGAGTGTGTGTGTGTCTGGATATGTGTGTGTGTGTGTGTGTGTGTGTGTGTGTGTGTGTGTGTGTGTGTGTGTGTGTGTGTGTGTGTGTGTGTGTGTGTGTGTGTGTGTGTGTGTGTGAGTGTAATTTTGTGTGTAATTGTGTGTGGAATTATGTGTGGGTTTATTATGTACTGAAAGGTAGGTGGCTTGTGCTTTAAGGTAAGTCTCAGTGGTCCTTGGCTGCCCACACCTTCTTGTGACCTGACCAACCTCCTGGGATTTACCGCACTTACAGTGTGTGTGTGCGTGTGTGTGTGTGTGTGTGTGTGTGTGTGTGTGTGTGTGTGTGTGTGTGTGTGTGTGTGTGTGTGTGTGTGTGTGTATGTGGGTGTGTGTATGTGTGTGTGTGTGTGTGTGTGGGGGGTGTATATGGGTGTGTGTGTGTGTGTGTGTGTGTGTGTGTGTGTGTGTGTGTGTGTAATTATGTGTCGAATTATGTGTGGGATTATTATGTGTCTGAAAAGTAGGTGGCTTGTGCTTGGAGTGTAATGTAGATTCTCAGTTGTCCTTGTGTCCACAACCTATGTGACCTGACTCCCTTGCAGTGTTGCCTATATCACCTGCTTATAGTGACTTAATCGCCTTGTTCAATGGATTACCATTTGCTAAACCTTATTGAATACTTGAGTGCCTATTCTTTATCGTGCTATGAGAGTTAGACCATTCACATTCAGCTTGGCGGTTAAATTGGAACCTGGACCCCACACCCAAACAACCACTCATAGGTGATACAGTACTTGTATTGCAGCTGTAGCAGTGTAGATTGTCCAGGTCGATGTGACGTCCTGGAGTATCCAGCTCGATGTACGTCCTGCGTAGATCCACCTGTGTGTGTGTGTGTGTGTGTGTGTGTGTGTGTGTGTGTGTGTGTGTGTGTGTGTATGTGTGTGTGTGTGTGTGTGTGTTTCTGTGTGTCAAAATGAGAATGATAATTTTAGTAGTGTATGCCTAAAAATGCATACGTTAGATATATACTTTATTTATAATGATTTCCCCTTGGTTATCACAACTCGTGGTAGCACACAAGACAAGTGTTGGGTATATTCTGCTCGGTCTGCAATATTCCTGTAGGTGATATTTATTTTTATATTAATCCAAGTATCTAAGATTGTAAACTCCATTGTAGCCACTACATGGCATAAGGTAAACTCCCGTGTTGGACTGTGTAGTTTGATTTCGTCTATTCTTGTAGAGAACTTTGATAGCGACGATATTGGTAGAAGTAATAGTTGTAGTGGTCGTAGTGGTGGAAGCAGCAGCAGTAGTAATAGTAGCAGTAGTGGTAGTAGTAGCAGTAGTAGTGACTTTAAACTTCCTCTGGGCATAAGCGAGAGAAAAGCTTGGATCAACGCTGGTGCTTAAGAGCACTAAGTATATGTCGGTGTTCACTTAGTAGTATTAGACAGCAAGAGTGCTTTATTTCAGTAACTGATAACGTGTGCTGGACAGTGTAAATCCGGAAACACTCTTATGAATGAATATTCTTCTGGAAGTGCTATGAGTCCTGATGGCTCTTTAGAAAGAATTCAGTTACTATCTCATGCACATGAGATCGTCTTTGCACTGTGAGGTAGTAACTGTGTAGTAAGCCAGTGTCTTCATGGCTTTCGCCAAGGCAACACCTGTAAATGGGAGTTGACCTGAGTTCCTTCTTCAGTGTGATTGTGCTTCATAGCTCTACCTGGAGGAGGTTTTCGTGTAGTTTCTTGATTTCCATACATCTGGGTGTGATTATCAAGACGTCAGTAATGGAGTTAAGTGATTTTTTTTTATTGATGTCGATATATCTCTCTGCTTGAAGGTGTTCCATAAATAACAGTATGGCCCGGTGGCCTGGTGGCTAAAGCTCTCGCTTCACACACGGAGGGCCGGGGTTCGATTCCCGGCGGGTAGAAACATTTCGACACGTTTCCTTACACCTACTGTCCTGTTCACCTAGCAGCAAATAGGTACCTGGGTGTTAGTCGACTGGTGTGGGTTGCATCCTGGGGGACAAGATTAAGGACCACAATGGAAATAAGTTAGAGAGTCCTCGATGACGCACTTACTTTCTTGGGTTATCCTGGGTGGCTAACCCTCCGGGGTTAAAAATCCGAACGAAATCTTATCTTATCTTATCTTATCTTATCTTAACAGTAAGTATTATGGTAAATGTATTCCCCAGTACCGTGCTATATTTCCGCCTGAAAAGTGAACTTTCAAAAGAGAAATAGTCGTACACGACACAGCTCAACGTTAGGAAAATTCTTGGCAGGCATGGACGAGTCAGGTCTATCACTTTGCGTTGTAAGAGTTCAAAGGCTTGTGTGGTAAGTATTCTTGTATACATGGACGTGATGTTCAAGTTGCTTAATTTCTGGTGTGGTATTATACATCTAAGTCGGTTGATTAAGTAGGTCGCCACACGATGCCTCGGCCCGTGTCGTATTTTCCATGAGTTTCTTGTGAATATATTGTACCTAATTACTGCCTTTTTTTCTAACGTGATGCATCACCGAGATAAATATAGCTTTAGCAATACACAAATAACCAGCACATAGGAGAAAGCTTACGACGACGTTTCGGTCCCATCTGGACCATTGACTAGTCATGAGGGAAAAAACTAGTTAAATTAAAAGAATTAGAAGAAAGTTGCCATTTTTTCCACTGACTCTGCTCTTTAAATATTTTTGAATTAATATTACTTCGTCTACTTATATTGCTATAAAAAATGTGACATTGATTAACATGATGTGCAGGTGTGGAAAGTGGCACGAGATGTTATTGTGCTAGATCATTATAATTATCCATCATGTGCAAGAATGGTATATAATACCGACAAGATGAAATTAAGATGGAAATAAATGGTATAAAATACCGACACAATGGAAATATAAACACATATGCAGTATAATGTGATCCTTTATTGACTACGTTTCGCCCACACAGTGGGCTTTTTCAAGTCATAAACAGATCTGTTTGTGACTTGAAAAAGCTCACTGTGTGGGCGAAACGTAGTTAATAAAGGATCACATTATACTGCATATGTGTTTATATTTCAATGAAATTAAGATACATGTGCATCATCTGGGTATCTTTATTGTAGACGTTTCGCCATCCAGTGGCTTTATCAATACAAATTTGTATTGATAAAGCCACTGGATGGCGAAACGTCTACAATAAAGATTCCCAGATGTTGCACATGTGTCTTAATTTCATCTTATCCATCATGGTGCCCCGTATCTCGGCTGGTAGCGTACTCAGCTCGCACACTTAGGTCCGTTGTTAGATCCCCGGTACTGGTGGAAACAATGGGCATGTTTCCTTAAGACACCTGCTGTCCATGTTCACCTAGCAGTAAATAGGTGTTAGCCGACTGGTGTGGGTCGCATTCTGGGGGACAAAATTAGCCTCAGTTTCCCGAAATGTTCTGCATTCTGATATTCTATATAGTATGTTATTCATGCCAGCTATGGTCTATATAATTTGTATCACGTACTTGTAGAAATAAAGATTATTATTATTATTACTAGTATTATTATTATTATTATTATTATTATTATTATTATTATTATTATTATTATTATTATTACTATTATTATTACTATTATCTGTCTGTGAATGAGAGAGATCAAATCAGTTTAATTTACACAACGTTTCGAGCACTCAAAACAAGTCACACAGTGGATATAAATCAAAAGTGAATTCCGAACAGACCTGCTCAGGCTGCTCAGAGCTCCTCCTGGCTCTGCCCTTCCCCACTCCACCCAATTCCATCCCACTCCACCCTCCTCAACTCTGCCTCCCATCCGGGAGCCGGCCCTTACAGCTGTATCGTCATATATATTCATGAAGGCTGGCTCATAGAGAGGATCACACGGGTATTACTATTACTTAGGCGACTACAAAGCACTTCTCATCCTTTCTCAATTTGTACTTGTAATTGGAAATGTCTGTTTCGGTGTGTGTACAAAGGTAATGTAAGCAAGGAGCAACCTGTTGCTGTAGTGCAGAGGGCTGTGGCTGCTGCTGCTAAACCACAGAGACAACCTCTTTCCCTGGTGGCCACGGTGGACCCGAAATGTTACCACTGTGGCCCGAACGGTGGCCGCTGTGGCCCGAACGGTGGCCGCTGTGGCCCTCTCGAAATGTTACCTCAGTGAATCCAAATTGTGACTACGGTGGCCCGACTAGAAGCCGTAGAGGGTCACGGTGGAGATGGCTCTACTTATGAAGACCACGATTGACGCTGAACGAGGTCACAACACAGTAACCAAACAGGAAAAATAAGTGGACCATGAACTTGTGTGTAGATTTTATATATATATATATATATATATATATATATATATATATATATATATATATATATATATATATATATATATATATATATATATATATATATATATATATATATATATATATATATATATATATATTGTCCAATAAAGCAAGACTACAGTTTAGTCTAATATTATCACTAAATACTATAGTTGTCAGAACTTAGGGTTTAAATGTCACAGTAGTCCAGATCACACTGTTTAGAGGTCACAGTGGTCGAGGTCACAGTGGTCCAGGTCACACAAGTCACCTATGTACAGACCGAGAAACTGTTAAATAACTCTGTTAGCCCAGGTCTTCATAATGACCAAATTCACTCATAAGTGCATGGGGCTGCCTAAAATAAACACATTTGTGAAATTTATTCTTGAAATATTCCAAACTTCTTTCGTGAGTCAACAGTTAGGCTAAAGTTTGGCAAGTTTCAGAATGGTTCAGAAGATACCATGCAACGATGAGCTCAGAGCTGCTGGTGGCAGTGTGATTATTGTATTCATGAAAGCTCATGCTGCTAGTGTTCATTGTATTTAGGAAGGTACTACTGTGTGATTATTTCTTTACTGCCTACCTTCATATTCATTCTCCCTTAGAATCTCCTTCCTTCCCTGTCTCCCTTCCTCTCATTGCCTTTCTCCCTCTGTCTCCCTCTCTCATCTGCTTCCCCGTCTTACTCCCTCTCGGAGTATCCCTCCCTCCATTTCTCATCTCCTTACCTCCCCTTCCTCTCCACCTAGGGAGGGGAGTGAGAGTGCTGATGAGCCTTGAGCAACAGGTGAGAATCATTAAGCATGAAAACGCCACCCTGGGAAGAGGCGCACCCTGGGTTATTACCAGCTCCATCACCACTACACTCTGTGGCCACTCAATCTGCTCTTCTCTGAGTGTAAAAAGAAAGGAAGTGGGAAGAAAGGTGGTGGATTGGTGTATATAGTGTATATATATATATATATATATATATATATATATATATATATATATATATATATATATATATATATATATATATATATATGTATATATATATATATATATATGTATATATATATATATATATATATATATATATATATATATATAAATATATATATATATATATATATATATATATATATATATATATATATATATATATATATATATATATATATATATATATATATACATATATATATGTAATTCTTAACAACACAAGTACAGCTGACATTCTTTCTTTGAACCTAACAGTCCTTCGAGGGACGTGCCTTGATGCTGATGAAGAGCTCTTGGGCCAAGAGATCAAACTTGATTACCTCCCATTACCAAGTCGCTGTATTACCCTTACGGATCGAGTGCTTCCCCATGATAAAGCTTATTAAAGCTCTTTTCTTGATAAAGCTCTACGCTTGATAAAGTTCCACTCTGGTCAAGCTCTACACAACACTTCACGTTGTCCAAGATACTTCTGACAGGTGTGACGGAAGTAAGAACTTGGGAACTCAGTTATAGCACTTACAAATTACAGACTGGTTGAACTGAGGTTGTATTGGGTGTTGTTTACAGATGGAGGCGAGCACAGGACAGGTGGTGGTGCTACAGACGGCGACACTGGCCACCTCCGGCAGGTACAAGTGTGAGGTGTTGGCCGAGGCCCCGGCCTTCAACACACTGGTGGAACACGCCATTCTCACCGTTGTCGGTAAGTTCTCCCTCTTTTTCCTTCTCCTTCTTCTTCGTCGTCGTAGTCTTCTTAGGTTCCTCTTTTATTTTCATCTCTCGCCTTCTGTTAATCTGTTTTCGTTTCGTGCGCATCTTTCGTCTTTTTTCGTCTTTCGTGCACATCTTTCTTTCTTTTTGTCTTTCGTAGTCATCTTTTGTCTTCCTCACCTTTTTTTACCTCTTTCGCCTTTCTTGTTTATCTTTTGTCTTCATCATCGTCTTTTTTCGTCTTTCGTCCTCATCTTTCATCTTCTTCATCGTGTTTCTTGATCTTCTTTTGTCTTCTTGGCTGACTTCCTTCGATCTTTCTCTCTCCGATTTGTGGTTCCCTTATTTACTTCTAATACTCGGAGATCTTCATTTCCTTCGCTTTTTTCATTATTACCTCTTCTCCTTTAATCATTCTCGTTCAAGTCTAGTTTTTGTCGAGTTTCTCGCCTTCCCCCTCTTTATTATCTCTTATTTATGCTTGCTTCTCTTCCTTCTCCTTCATTTACATAAATCTTTCTCTTTGCCTTCTATGTTCAACCATATCCTCTTTCTCATTTCTCTCTCTCTCTCTCTCTCTCTCTCTCTCTCTCTCTCTCTCTCTCTCTCTGTTTCCTTCTCATCATCACGGTTTCCTCTGACCCCTGCTATTTATTGCATATTTCTCCGTTCGTCTCATTTTTTTCCTTCTACTATCTCTGTCTGTCTGTCTATCTCTTGCCTATTCATCTTTTCCCTCTTCCTCCACCCTTGGCCGCATCTTCCTCTCAACCCCACTTTTTTTTACGCTCTCCAGTCGGCATTTCCTGGCTTTCATTCTATATTTTCTCATTTTTCATTTCTTATTTTCAGAAGCAAATTGTTTCTCCATTCTCTCTCTCTCTCTCTCTCTCTCTCTCTCTCTCTCTCTCTCTCTCTCTCTCTCTCTCTCTCTCTCTCTCTCGCTGCACCATATTATTAGTCATGAAATATAATTTATTTCTTATTTGTATGTCTCCTTATCTTCATCTTTCTTTTCCTTTCTCATCCTTATCCTTATCTCTTTGCTCTCTCCCCACATCCTCATTTCTCTTTGCTCTCTTCCCGTATACTGAACTCTTCCTCTCTTTTCTCCTCTCTCTCTCTGGCACTTCGATACTTTATATAATAGTTATACCAATGGTAATAAATTCAGTATATATTTATATAGTTTACAGTGTAATTACATTGTTTACAATGTACTTACATTGCTCACACTGTAGTTACATTGTAGTTACACTGTAGTTACATTGTAGTTACACTGTAGTTACACTGTAGTTACATTGTAGTTACACTGTAGTTACATTGTAGTTACACTGTAGTTACATTTCCTACACTGCACGACTATAATTCCCAGCAGGATAACAGTACACTGCTGACACACTCTTTTTCATTAATAATAATAAAGAAAGATAATCCCTGCTCTCACTCTGTGTCTCCTCCCTCAGACATTCCACAGGAGAAGCCGGTGGTGCGCGGTGCGCAGGAGAGGTACCACCCGGGGGATGTAGTTCGCATCAACTGCACTTCTGCACCGTCTAAGCCAGCAGCCACACTCACCTGGTACATCAATGGTGAAGTGGTGAGTCATACCCTAACATCAAAAGCCTTAATTTTAAAAGAGTTCTTGCTAATTGACCAGTTTTACCTATTGAGCACGACATATATATATATGTCGTGCCGAATAAGTAAGGGTTGCTATTTTGGCTTAAATAGCAATGCTCTTCTTGACGAATAGGGCAAGCACATATATATTATAACAAGCTCAATTTAATTTAGATTAATCCAACTAAATATATTTTAGATAAGTTTACAATAATTTAGTAATAAACAAATAAATGAAATATATTTTTTTTCGTTAGATTCAGAATAATTTTTGCGAAATTATTGCATACACAAATTTTCACTTGCCCTATTCGGCAAGAAGTGCGTTGCTACTTTAGCCAAAATCGCTAGTTTACTTATTCGGCACGACCTGGACCTGCCTCGCATGGGTCAGCAGGCCTGCTGCAGCGTTCCTTTTTTCTTATGTTCTTATGTATACTGAATGTAGTGTACTGGAGTTACCTTAGCTGGAATACCTTCACAAGCAGACCTTGGTGAGGTAGGGAAGAGTGGGGAGACAGGTTGGTAGGAAGGGACCAGGGATACCCCTCACAAGCAGACCTTGGTGAGGTAGGGAAGAGTGGGGAGACAGGTTGGGAGGAAGGGACCACAAAGCAGACTTTGGTGAGGTAGGGAAGAGTGAGGAGACAGGTTGGGAGGAAGGGACCAGGGATACCCCTCACAAGCAGACTTTGGTGAGGTAGGGAAGAGTGAGGAGACAGGTTGGGAGGAAGGGACCAGGGATACCCTTGGTGAGGTAGGGAAGAGTGGGGAGACAGGTTGGGAGGAAGGGACCAGGGATACCCCTCACAAGCAGACCTTGGTGAGGTAGGGAAGAGTGAGGAGACAGGTTGGGAGGAAGGGACCAGGGATACCCCTCACAAGCAGACTTTGGTGAGGTAGGGAAGAGTGGGGAGACAGGTTGGGAGGAAGGGACCAGGGATACCCCTCACAAGCAGACCTTGGGATACTATATTTTGACTTTTATTTTTCAATTAAGAAGAATATCAGAAAATATATATATCCAATTTTTTCCTCAAAATTAATCTTTAAATATGGTATTTCCTTCTTGGGAACATAAAACTGACTGAGAAACGCTGATTACGCGACGTTTTGCCCCCAACGTGGAAGAGAGGCTATTCAGGCTTGCTCTAAATTCTGAAGCATTGAAGGCTAAGGAATCGGAGAAACCCTAAGCCCGCGTGGCTCTAAACCCGTGAGTCAGCGCCACGAGTGATGAAGGCTTGAGCCTCCCGCTGATCGTCAGAGAGACACGGTACCTAACTGGATGAATATCATTCGTATTACATGTAGACAACTATGTTCATCACAGTCAATACTCAGTTTGCCTATGCTAACCTTCCTATGGTGTAGAAATATACCTAGTTGGATGAATCTTATTGTGGCTAGCTGGTCCAGTGGCTAACGCGACGGTTTGGAGTTTTGAGACTCTCTGATCGCGTGTTCTAACCCCGCCCTTGGTATGGTTTGTTTGCAATCGTGTCATTACTATTTCGTGAGTCACAGTTTCTAGCATTTTATTACTCTCATAAGCAATAAAGTCCCTGGTGGGCGAAACGTCTTCTTAATAAAATACCTACATCGAAATGTTACCACTCGCTGAACATTTCTCAAGAAATTAAATAAAACGAAACGAAATATTAAAAAAAAATCTTTAAGTATATATGGATTAAATAAAAAAAAATAAAAGGTAGAAGGAAAGACATGTGGATGACATGAAACATGAGGAGCCTTGGTACTAGTAAGTTAGAAAGTGTGCAAGGACTGACGATGGATGATAAATGGTGGCTAATGGTTCTGGATGGCAACTGATGATACAGATTAGTGATGATGGAAGGAGAGAGAGAGAGAGAAAGAGAGAGAGAGAGAGAGAGAGAGAGAGAGAGAGAGAGAG
Organism: Cherax quadricarinatus; assembly: GCF_038502225.1. NCBI lineage: Eukaryota > Metazoa > Arthropoda > Malacostraca > Decapoda > Parastacidae > Cherax > Cherax quadricarinatus. The sequence goes on from NC_091332.1 coordinate 4,909,850, forward strand.
AGAGAGAGAGAGAGAGAGAGAGAGAGAGAGAGAGACAGAGAGAGAGAGGAGAGAGGAGAGAGAGAGAGAGCTCTAACATGCTGGCGGTACTGAATGGAAGAATACAGAGACAATTTTACTCAGTGAAACGAAAGAGAAAATGGGGAGGTGGTTGTGGAATAGGGAAAGAAGGTGGTTGAGAAATAGTGGTTAGAGGAAGTGGGGGTTGCAGATACCACAAAGATATAGTAGTGTGTCGGAGCGTGTTGCACGTCTCCCTACACAGCTTCATACTGCCAGCACTTTTGCAACCCCAGACTAGGAGCAAGGAAAAAAATCCCAGTGAACCGAGAACCGCTGGTTATTGCTCTTGTCTATCCTCCCCATCTCCTCTCCCACCATCCCCCACTAACCCATCCATTCCAACCACTGAAAAAAAGAATATATCCACTCCCGATTCGAGATACACGGACGCGATTTTTTGTTTATCGTTAATATCGGCCGAGTCAGAAATGCTTAAATATGTATATATTTTTTATTTGAAATTTAATTTTGTAAATGGTAGGGCTACCGGCAGAGCGCATAGAATTTTTAGAGCTGGAGACGGGCGGACTGTCAGCCTTTCATCGCTATTACGTAACCCGGTGTTAATTATTTTAGACGGGAGGTTATATCCATGTTGTGTACTGTCGACTGTAGTGAAGAAAAGACTGGTTAAAAAACAAGAGTTCTGTTGGGACAACGTCTAGTTCTATGTAGAGCTTTATAGTGACTTGATAAGAGCTCTACGCAGTGTGAATCAATGCATCAATCAAAGCTTGTTGCGCTACCTGTGTTTTCTTCAGAGAAGGTTGTGTTGCAGAGCTGGAGAAGGCTTTTATCTGTAAATTTTTGATAGGGATTTAAGACAAACAATTTGCAATGTGTAGTTTAGACATACACCACCACCACCACTCCTTAACTACCACAACTATTCCTTAAACTACTACCACCACCACCTCCACCACAATCCCTCCTTAAACCACTACCACCACCAGTACAACCGAAACCATCATTCCTGCTTTCTCTCTCTCTCTCTCTCTCTCTCTCTCTCTCTCTCTCTCTCTCTCTCTCTCTCTCTCTCTCTCTCTCTCTCCACCTGCGTTGCCTCCCTCGCCGGCCACGCCAGGAGACCGTGACAGCTTCGAGGTTTTTCCCCTCCAGCAGGAGTCAAGGCGAGAGTGACGCTACACGACCCTTGCTCTGGATATTTGATTACTTTTGCCGACAAGGAGAGTGTCCGAGAGTGTGTACGTCGCCATCTCCGCCCCCCTCACATCCCCTCCCTCTTTCCCCCTCTTCGCTTTCTTCAGCTACTCGTCCCCCCCCCACTCTCCTTCAAGAGTTTAGCCACTATTCCAGGGCAGGGTCCTGAGCACTGCATCTGTCTTCTCTGTGTTCACGTCAAATAATATTTTCTTCTTTTGAAAATAAATAAATATTATATATATATATATATATATATATATATATATATATATATATATATATATATAATATGTGTGTGTGTAGTAAACTTGGCCTGGTGTTTACAGGGTGTGTCCGGAGTGTTTAAGAAGGTCAGCAGGCGGGGACCTACGATACTCTAGCAACAACTTTTCCATTTTTCTTCTCCTTCAGTGTGGTTCCTGAGGGCGACCTTAGTCTTATGAAGCCATGTCTTGACTCTTGGAACTTCATCCTCTTCCCTTGTTTTGTGTCCCAGTGTTTGTTTGTTTGCAGGACTGACTGTTAGTGTGATTGTTGCGCTTTTCTTCTGTTCGTATTGTGCTCGCTCTCTCTCTCTCTCTCTCTCTCTCTCTCTCTCTCTCTCTCTCTCTCTCTCTCTCTCTCTCTCTCTCTCTCTCTCTCTCTCTTTCTTTCTCTCTCGTACAATGTAAAAAGAATATCCCAGCAATCAGATTAATTTTAATATAAAGGTGTGAGAGATGACCTGTTTGTAGCTACAGCAACAGTGTCATGTTCTTGGTATCCAGTCTTCAGTAACAAGGGGTTGTACCACTTACTACCTACTCTTGTAGTACAGTGGTTGTACCACTTACTACCTACTCTTGTAGTACAGTGGTTGTACCACTTACTACCTCCCCTTGTAGTACAGTGGTTGTACCACTTACTACCTCCCCTTGTAGTACAGTGGTTGTACCACTTACTACCTCCCCTTGTAGAACAGTGGTTGTACCACTTACTACCTCCCCTTGTAGTACAGTGGTTGTACCACTTACTACCTCCCCTTGTAGTACAGTGGTTGTACCACTTACTACCTCCCCTTGTAGTACAGTGGTTGTACCACTTACTACCTCCCCTTGTAGTACAGTGGTTGTACCACTTACTACCCCCCCTTGTAGTACAGTGGTTGTACCACTTACTACCCTTGTAGTACAGTGGTTGTACCACTTACTACCCTTGTAGAACAGTGGTTGTACCACTTACTACCCTTGTAGTACAGTGGTTGTACCACTTACTACCTCCCCTTGTAGTACAGTGGTTGTACCACTGTACTACAGGTGTATTACATAGTGTGTGATCTACCACTTTACATAGTGTGTGCTCATCTCAGCTCCTGGTCCCTGCCTGTTAAGAGAATAAACCCGATTTCCCCAATATCCTACCTCATGATCACTGTCGTACCTATCCTTAAAACTGGGGATCGTGTTTGCTTTCCTCCACCTCGCTTCAAGGGCGCCTTGATGCCGCTGAAGGGCTCGTGGCCCAAGGAACTGAAGAAACCCAAACCTTTACTTGAACCAACCTTAACCGCAATTCCATTCCACAACCGCTGTGGAATGGAATTGTGTTTCCTAATTATATCCAATAATGGCATTGCTCCTATCTTCTACAATCACAATGTACACACAATAAGGTGTATGCCTTAGTGTATACATGCTGGGTTTACCCACACAGTAAGTATTAGAGTTATCTCGAGATGACATGCAGTCATTAGGACTCCTCGTGTAGTCGAAAGACTTTAAAACCTCAATTAACACCTGCTCCCTCTCTCTTTCTCTGACTTGTACAGGTGGACGACAAGTATCTGCTACACTACCCCCCGTACATGCAGGTGGACGGGCTGGAACAATCCACCTTGGGACTACACTTCCGTGCCACTCATGCCCACTTCCCACAAAACGTCATGTCACTTCGCTGTACGGCTTCCATTGGCATCTTCTACAACAAAACCGAAGAGGCCAGCCTGGAAACTCACCGCCCAGCTCTCTCACTCGAGAGCCGAGAACATTTCTACGGTGAGTGGTGATGATGACTGATGGATGACTGATTGATGGATGATTGATGATGGATGATTGATGGATATTGATGATGGATGATGGATGATTGATGGATACTGATGATGGATGATTGATGGATGATGGATGAGTGATGGATACTGATGATGGATGATTGATGGATCTTCTTTATAGTCATGTTTTCCCTGTAGCCCTTCGGGCATGAAGTGACTGAGAAGTTGAGACGTAGGTGTGGGTGCTGTGACGCAGGTGTGGGTGTTGTGACGCAGGTGTGGGTGTTGTGACGCAGGTGTGGGTGTTGTGACGCAGATGTGGCTGCTATGACGTAGGTGTGGGTGCTGTGACGCAGGTGTGGGTGCTGTAACACACGTGTGGGTGTTGTAACACACATGTGGGTACTGTGAGGGCTGGAGAAGCTCAGGTCTCGCGAGGAAAACTTTTCATCTTTTGTCCTGAGCAAGTCATTACTTCTTGCGCTGGTGTGTCTATGTGAAGACCACCATCTGTCTTGTGTGTATATGTGTGCGTGTGTGTGTGCGTGTGTGTGTACTCATCTAGTTGTACTCAAATTAGTTGTGGTTGTAGGGGTCGATCCATAGCTCCTGGCTCCGCCTCTTCACTGGCCGCTACTGGGTCACTCTCCCTGAACCGTGAGCTTTATCATACCTCTGCTTAAAGCTATGTATGGATCCTGCCTCCACTACATCGCTTCCCAAACTATTCCACTTCCTGATTACTCTGTGACTGAACAAATACTTCCTAACATCCCTGTGATTCATCTGAGTCTTCAACTTCCACTGTGTCTCCTTGTTGCTGTGTCCCATCTCTGGAACATTCTGTCTCAGTCCACCTTGTCAATTCCTCTCAGTATTTTATATGTCGTTATCATGTGCCCCTATCTCTCCTGTCCTCCAGTGTCGTCAGGTCGACTTCCCTTAACCTCTCCTCGTAGGACATACGCCTTAGCTCTGGGACTAGTCTTGTTGCAAACATTTGCACTTTTTCTAGTTTCTTTATGTGCTTGGCTAGGTGTGGGTTCCAAACTGGTGCCGCATACTCCAATATGGGCCTAACGTACACGGTGTACAGGGTCCTGAACGATCCCTTGTTAAGATGGCGAAATGCTGTGTGTGTGTGTGTGTGTGTGTGTGTGTGTGTGTGTGTGTGTGTGTGTGTGTGTGTGTGTGTGTGTGTGTGTGTGTGTGTGTGTGTGTTTGTGTGTGCGTGTTCGAAAATGTATTTGTAGCAATAATTGCAATAATAATAATTTGTTATTACTATTATTATTATTATTATTATTATTATTATTATTATTATTATTATTATTATTATTATTACAATATTACAGACTAAGATGGAGAAAGATTACTTCCTTAATACCGACTTTTACAGTTTTCTCTGACTCGTTACATTTCATATATATTCTAGAGTGTTTTAAATACTGACATTGCTGCTACCTAAAACTCTTACACACAAATTATACATATACATACACGCTACTTAAATACTTTCTACTTACTCTCATCTGAACGTCAGTCTTGTAGGCAGAGTGTCATATGTATTGCAACATCCCTAAGACACACGGGACGCCCTTATTAACACCGTCGTTGACCGCAGATGTTTCCTCTCTCATGTGTTATGTTGCTAAGGCATTTGCAACATAGCCTCCTGCAAGGCTCATCTCTTCACACCCATGAGGCAACATGGTAACATTGATCTGTTTTTCTTCTCTTGCAGGGAGCCGGGGTACCACTAGCACCTCCAGTCCTTTGAGCCTGACTGTTGGGCTCCTGCTGTGTGTTCTCAACGCTCTCAGATAAGCAATTGTCGCCTCTGTGGTGTGAGGGAGGGACCAAAGGGTCTCTCAGGACCAGATGGTCTCCTAGCAGCAAGATCACAGCACCCGAGGTCTCGAAAGAGGAAACACAGCTTTTGAGGTCTCCCATACAGAAGCCCAGACTGCGGTCTTCCAACACGAAGCTCAGTGTCAACGCCAAGCGAGAAGCTCTCCACGGGATTTCCCAGCAACGAGCCCTCATTGTGGTCTCCCAGAAAGAAGCTGTTTGATACCTCCCAGTGAGATGACACTCTTCAGGAGGAGCAACATGGCAGTCTCACTGGACCAGTAGTGTCGATATCACCTTCAGCGTCAGGATATCGTAGCCTATGTAAGACTACACAGATCACCATACATGGCCCCCTCTGCTATGTCTCCTTGGGCAGACCTCCGGAATACTAACCATACAACATACTGGTTATCCTTGTGTATGTGAGGCCCCCTTCCCTCTGTACAGAGTCACAAACTAAGCCAAGAGCTACTCTAAGCGTTGCATACTTCAGTAACTTTTAGTGCGTTTAAAATCGCTACATTAAGCTACCGAAGAAAGTGAGATTTCGTCACGAGCTTATTCTTAAGAGAAAGAGAGTATCTCTTTTTTAGATAATTGCTGTGGCGAAGCTTCCTGAGAGGCACGGGAGACCCTGTGTGTGTGTGTGTGCCTGTCACAACATAATCATTTGTGGATATTCGTAATTATACTTCTTTGTTGACATGTGCATTTGCGTAGCAGGACGTGTGTATGTGCGTGTGTATGAGTCAACTCCGACCGTTTGGCGGACATTCGGCAGGCAGTAGCGATAATTTGAAAAATATGTAGGTTGTTCTGATGGTGATAGCTGCCTGCTTGTGTACTGTACAGCTTCCCCACCACACACCTCCTTGCTGCAACCCCACAACCTTTCCTCTATCATTTTTGTCCTTACCTCTGAACTTTTTTTTTACCTACCCGCTCTGTCCCTCTCCCCCTTTTATCACAGCTAACCTCTTCGTACCTCGTCTCTTCGCTCGTTTTTGTATAACGTACTTCGTCTTCCTCAACCCTGCTCCCTCCCTCAGTCTCCACATTAAGCCCCTTTCAAATTCGTGGAAAGGATCACCTTTGTATGTTCTCAGTAACTGATCATTTCAGTCTAACTCAGCACCAGATTCCGTTTGTATTCATTGTGCTTCATCTTAGGTAAGTTTAATACTGTGTCTGTGAGTAGAGGACATGATACACTGTCTGTGTTTATTCTCAGTGGGAAAAAACTGAATACAAAGTGCCACTCGTGACTTGGACAAGATACAGCCCTGTATGGAGCTCCTGAAATAGCCATCAGAAATAAAATGGGTGCCCACAGTTGATAAGAAAATAATGTTCACAGTAATAAGGGGTGTGCATTTTTGTGATACTTCAAGACAAGTATTGATACACGTGCTAGTTGGTCAGTGAATGTCATGTGATTGTTCATTATGTAAGACCCTGACAGACTTAACAGTGTTGTGACATACACTCACACTCTGGCCACTACAAGAATGTCTAGAACACATGTATAGCTAAAAAAATTAAGATGTGATTTTTCCCCCGACTAAGTTAACAAGATCCTCAGGACATTCATATTTCAACACACACATAAACAGAGTAAATGTGCTATTACTGGTGGAAGATAAGTATTAAATACAAACTTCTCTGTCAGAAAAGAAAGCCAAGTAAGGTGAAAATGAAAGTGAAGAGAAGACGAGAGAAGAACCTTGTACGATAGAGAAGAAACAAGAATTGTTAGATAATCTCAAACACTTCTGAGTGGTACGTCTTAGCTCTGTCTCCTGTGTACATAGATAATAACATTTAGCCTAAGGTTACTCCTTATCTAATACCAAAGATCTGTTTAGTGAGAAACCAAACGTGTATGTGACAATACCAACTTTCTATTTTCCTTTCCTTTAATTCTTTACTGAAATTCCCTGTGTACTTCAGCAATGTAAGCCTTTTATCAAGGCAAAATCAATTATAAATCAGATATTCGTTTTCCCTTGCACATGTACATACGAACACAGCAAGCGTTTCCTATAAATGCACTCAAGAATATTTCAATTCTGCCTGGTGCTTCTCAACAATAAAGTTGATTCTACTATTGTTCTAAAAGATAAAGTGTATTCCACTCTAGTCCTCTGGTCCTGTGTTGTTGTTGCACTGAGAGTATCCTAAGTACCTCTCCCACACACTCTCTAGGGTAACTATGGAACCTTCCTCTTTCGCACAGGACACGCCACTGTCCGTCAGCAATCAATAGCTCTGAGGGGGAATTTTGTAACGAATAATTTTTGGCCTAAACAAAGCGGTAAGCTGATCGGCTGGAATGCTTGTTCGCCAGGAATTTAATCAATCAGACTCGCTTTGGTTGAGACTCCAAAAAAAAAAAAAAGCGTTTTTTGTTGGGTGGAAACGAAACTCTATTGATGTTGTCATTCGGAGGGTCGTTTAAGGTTACATTTTGAGGGGAAGCTGTTGTGTCGCGTCTCTGGTAGCTGGCTGTGATATCCACCTGTGTGTGTCTCGTCACGTCACCACCGACAATCATCATCATCTCTCAACATTTTTGGTAAATATGTTTTTTTTATTTATCCATAACAAAACTCGCCCTTAATTCAAGTCAGTCATCAGCTCGTTATTTTTTTTTTTAAACTGAAGGCCTTTCATGAATAATGACGCTACATCGCATTTCCATTACTCTTAGACTTTTTTGTCACTGGCGAGACTTTGAGCTAGAAAGACAATAACGGCGAGGTTCACTGATGACCCGAGTCTTGGACGCCCGCAAGAGTGCTGCTACCTGTAAGTCAGGATATTCCTCGTGTCCTTGTTCCCAACTCTTTCATCGCTCTCTACTCTCTCTCTCTCTTTCTCCCTCTCACTCACTCACTCTCTCTCTCTCTCTCTCTTTCTCCCTCTCACTCACTCACTCTCTCTATCAGTTCTTCACATACACATACACTGCAACATTCAGCCTTCATCATCTCAGCCATGACCCTCCCTGACACTTTTGCCCTGTCACCTGCGTCTTGACCTCGTCACTTCTCAGTCTTGACCTGCCTTGATACTCTCCCTGTCACCCCTTCGTCTTGACCTCGTCACTTCTCAGTCTTGACCTGCCTTGATACTCTCCCTGTCACCCCTTCGTCTTGACCTCGTCACTTCTCAGTCTTGACCTGCATTGTAAACTCTAATAACGTCTTACGTGGACATGTCTTCCTTTCCACAGCATCTTCCCCCGCCAGTGTTGTCGGGGCTTCCCTGTGATTCGTGTTTAATTAAGCATTCATACATCTCACTTCATCCAGGAAAACAAGAGGGCCTGTCTCGTAATTAACGAATGGCGAATCGAGTTTACCTGGAATCTACCTGGAAGGTATACAAATAACCCGCACGCAAGAGACTGAAACTTTTGACGTTTCGGTCCGACTTGGACCGCTAACTATGTGACTAGTTAATGGTCACAAGTCGGACCGAAACGTCGTCATAAGCCTCAGTCTCCTACTTGCGGACCATTTGTGTATTGCTCCTTATTTGTGTTCCAAGATTCAACGTCCCCGTGGCCACGTCCATGACCGGGCCTCCCGGTGTATCAGGGCCTGATCAACGAACGAACCATAGTCTGGTTGGTCAGAAAATGACTTTAAGAACCTATTCAACTCCCTTTTGAAGACTACTTGAGGTCTATCGTTAATCCCCTTAAGCGTTGCCTCTCCTTGCACTCATGCCATCTCTGTGCATAATTCGGGGTATATTGCATCTTCTGCCGAGCGTTTTGCTTTCGAGTGATTTCTCTGAGCAGATTTGGGAGCAGTCCCTCCAGGATTTTCCAGTTATAAATTTAGATGCATCTTTTACGCCTGCACCAGCACCATCTTCAGCAATTGTACCCGAACCAGCACTGCAACAAGTTGTTTCTAGAACTGTACCAACACTGTCTTCAGAAACAACACCAGACCCAGCAACACCCCCAGCTGTAGCACTGAGACTCTCTAACCGCGGGTTCAAACCCCAGCCGTGGTATGGTTTGCACTGATATGTGCAGTGCTGTGGCGAAGTATGGACAACTGACAACCTCGCTGCCCTCCCAGTGATCTATATTATATTACCTAACATTTAACTACTGCTATTTAACTACTAATAATGCTAAAGTTTTCTCATAATTCAAACTTATCTTGACTCTCGTGGGACGTCTGGCAGCACAGACGGACTCTTAACATCGTAACATCTGTTCGTACACCCCGAGGTACCCGGTACACCCCGAGGTACCCGGTACACCCCGAGGTACCCGGTACACCCCGAGGTACCCGGTACACCCCGAGGTACCCGGTACACCCCGAGGTACCCGGTACACCCCGAGGTACCCGGTACACCCCGAGGTACCCGGTACACCCCGAGGTACCCGGTACACCAACACTGCTACCTCAAAACTTTTTTCTTCTGGTAAACTTTACGTACCTCCTAAGCAAGTTAGGCTGATATATATGGTGACTAAAAACTGGAAGTAACCTGGCATCGAGACACTGGATTCATCTATCAACTCACTCATATTTACCTTACTCAGGTGGGTGGCGGGTGGGTGAGGTTGAGGTCTATACTGACTTACATTAGGCTATTCACTGTACTTCGCTGTTCTTCCCCCACTTAGTACTGTTTCAATATACTATGACACTTAACTATTCCTTATTTTTACCAAAGAAACACTCTCCTCTCCCTACACTATACTAAAATCATTATAATTATGTACCTCAAAATTAAAGGCGGTTTGGCCATAGGTCTTTTGACGGTAATCTCCGTTTCCCCCTCACTCCGCTTCCCCCTCACTCCGTTTCCCCCTCACTCCGTTTCCCCCTCACTCCGTTTCCTCCTCATTCCGTTTCCCCCTCACTCCGCTTCCCCCTCACTCCGCTTCCCCCTCACTCCGTTTCCCCCTCACTCCGTTTCCCCCTCACTCCGTTTCCCCCTCACTCCGTTTCCCCCTCACTCCGTTTCTCCCTCACTCCGTTTCCTCCTCATTCCGTTTCCCCCTCATTCCGTTCCCCCTCACTCCGCATTTAATTTTCTGTCAGTTTATAGTCTTCTCGATCGCCAGTGTAAGTAGTTCTGTTGAACTAGTTATTACCATTACCTATTTAATCCCGTTTCTTTTTATAAGTATTCCAAAGTCAATTAAAACCTTAATTTTTAAAGGGGTGGAGGGTTAAGCCAGCGGAAGGCCTCGGTCAGAGGGTTAAGCCAGCGGAAGGCCTCGGTCAGAGGGTTAAGCCAGCGGAAGGCCTCGGTCAGATGACCAAAAGCTCCAACTGTGTGTCATCATATGACTAAGACCAGCGTCAGGAAACACTTGTCCTGTTTCCTGACAAGTCTTACCTAACCTCCAAAGTCAATTAACTGCGATAATAAACAATATATTCAACAGCCCTATTAACAGTTTAAAGCGACCCTAATTACCCTGGTCTAATAAAAATACACGCCGACACACAGCGTGTGCACACCCGTGGGTCCAGGCCATCCTCACTTCAGTTAACTTAACCATGCACTATAATAATAATAATAATAATAATAATAATAATAATAATAATAATAATAATAATAATAATAATTATTATTATTATTATTATTATTATTATTATTATTATTATTATTATTTTGAACACGTAGGTCGTCTCTCACCGAGGCAAGGTAACCCGAAAAAGAAACGAAAGTTGTATAATATCTGTGTATATACATCGAGAGGTGAGTATTTGTCAGAGTATATATGCTGAGTTGTGTATCTCTGTGTATATACACCGAGAGATGTGTATTTTTTTAGTGTATATATATGATGAGAGTTGTGTATATTTGTGTATATACACCGAGAGGTGTGTACCTCTGTGTATATACACCGAGAGGTGTGTACCTCTGTGTATATACACCGAGAGGTGTTTATTTTTCAGTGTGTATATGCTGAGAGCTGTGTATATTAGTGTATTCACACCGAACACCAATTATATTAAGAAAATTTAGATACTGATTTCCTTTCAATAACTGGAGGACACGTCCTGTAATAGGCTTCAGACTTTTAACGTCGGTGTATCTTGGGCTGTGTAGACGCAAGTTTGCCAATTTACTTAACACAGTTAACACTTGGAATTATTGAGCCATGTTCGATAACTGCAGAATGCTTCTTTTGATCGCCTTGAAACTTTCAGCATCGGTGTGTCTTACAGGAAGATTCGGTTGTTTTTAGTGGACTTTCGTTGCCATCAAATTTCTAACTTTATTGGACCACTATAAATTAAGCTAACTAAAAATATATATATATATATATATATACAGACTTTTCAAACCCATCTAACCTACACCATGTAAATTTTATCACAATTTTCTTCAGCAAAACTTGCAGCAAATACTAAATATAAAGCTGAATAAAAACATATATAATTTTTACACAATGTTGTGACCTGTGTGTCCTCTCACAGGAGAAGAATTTGTGCGAGTTTCTGTAAGATCAGTCTACTGGTTTCCATAATATAAACATATACGCACAAACTCAATAACAATCCTCATGGAGACAGAACCTCTGAAGATTAATTGGTCTGTATATTTCGATCCCCTTCTGGGATCCTCTTCAGCTTATATACATATACAAACGCGTGGTGGTAAAAATGGCAGAGAGAATTGGCATAAAGAAGAAGAGGATAAGGGATGCTGCTAAAGATGGGACACAGAGAAGGGAGAGACGCCGGGCCAAGATACGCAAGATACCGTTTCACTCTTACCAACTCTATCAAAGTTTAGTGAAGCGGTGAAGGAAGACAAAGACAGTGTGAGCTCCCAGCCTGGGGGTCAACGAAGCAGGAAGGAGGGGAGACACAGGAAGAAGAAAGAGCAAAGAGGAAGAGAGGGGGAAGAGGAGAGAAGAAACGAGCGGAATGTGCAACGGATGCTAGGGGAAAGTATGAACGATGGAAGGGGGTTGTTGAAGATGGAATGGGGGTGGTTTACCGGATCATGGAATTTCAGGCTGGTAGGGAGAAAGGAAGAAGGGGAGAAAATGGTATAGGAGAGGGAGGAAAGGAATAAAGGACAAGAGAGAGGGGAAGGGGCAAAGAGGAGTGGGATAGAGGGATGATGCTTTGGATGATGCAATGCACGAGAGGACATTAGCATTATTGCAACTGGAAAGAGAGGGGTCACCAGCATGATGATTGCAGTGTTGGGGGAGGGGGAGAAGCAAGTGTGGAAATAAGTAGGTTTGGATACAATGCAGAATTTAGAAAACATAACGGGAATATTGCTCAAGTTTTGCACAATTGCAGAGAAATATATTACAACTCAAAGAGTCACTAGAATCCAGACAGCATGTGTCTAAGAAAATTAAACATGAAAAACTACACATTGTCTTACAAGAAAACGAGAAAGTAAACAATAACATCACAAGTCAGAGATCACGACTGTTTGTACATGTATGGTACACAATACCAACAAGATGAAGTATCAGACACATGTTCACATCTGGGTTTCTTTATTTGTAGACGTTTCGCCCTCCAGTAGCTTTATCAATACATAATTTGAAGAAAGTAGAATTATATACTTTTACTTTCTTCACATTATGTCCTTGTATTAATAAAGCCACTGGATGGCGAAACGTCTACAAATAAAGATACCCAGATGTTGCTCATGTGTCTAATTCTTCAACACTGCTGATGGGTCACTAAGCCACTACTAAAAAGGTCACTGCTGAAGAAGTCATTGTTGGGAGGTCACTGCTAAGAGGTCACTCGGAGGGCGATGTTGACAGGGAGGCTGATGAAGTTACTTATCAGGGCGAACAGGGTTATTAACCCTAATTGTAGGTAATACAATGACAAGGATTTATTAGGGTGATTTCCCAGAGGCGCACCAGACGAAAATTGCCAGAGAAGAGGTGAGATATGGGATGGAGAGAGAGGGGGTGATGAGAGGGGAGGAGGAGGGAGAGTAAGAGGGGGAGGGGAGGGATGGAGAGAGAGAGAGAGAGAGAGAGAGAGAGAGAGAGAGAGAGAGAGAGAGAGAGAGAGAGAGAGAGAGAGAGAGAGAGAGAGAGAGAGAGAGAGAGAGAGAGAGAGGGAGGGTGATGGAAGGGATGGTGAAAAAGGGTGAGGAGAGAGAGGGAGGGAAGGAAAGAGAAAGTGTATAAATAGAGTAATACAGAGAGGGTTGGTAAACTGAGGGAGTGTAAGGAGAAAGAAATCTACCAACAGCGACATAAGTACACACAATAAAACTTTTCAGTTCGGCAACATTTCCTTCTAAGCAGACCTGGCAAAGTTCTATCAAGAGCGAAACATTGCCCACATAAAAGCTTCGTTCAGTATAGTTTCGTGTTTCCTCACAAAGTTAGTAATGTGAAGTGTTTACAAGTCCCGGTGACAGGAGTGATTACAGGTGATTGATTGTTTAGTGTTGGCTTGGGACCTGATGATCTCTTAAGCTTATTACCAGTTAACACCAAACATTCTAATAATGAAACATAAACGGGAAACAGTCCTTATCCTTCATTTTTCTGCATACATCAGTATTTTGGTTTAAGAAAACTGTCTCAATTTCCACAGAGTTAGAATCTTAATTTCTATACAGTGTCTCAATTTCTACAGAGTTACTGTCTCAATTTTCTACAGAGTTACTGTCTCAGTTTCTACAGAGTTGCTGTCTCATTTTCTACAGAGTTACTGTCTCAATTTCTACAGAGTTACTGTCTCAATTTCTACAGTTACTGTCTCAATTTCTACATAGAGTTATTGCATGTTAAACTTACAGATGCCCTGTTTATACCAACTGCAAAGAAGCAATTAAGCCCCTGCCCATTCTTAATAAATTCTTGTGTTGCTTCTTGTTTGTCGTTAAATCTGAGCCATTTTGTTTGATGCACAATAATGGATGTGGAACAAAGATAAATGAAGGAATCAGGCGCAACTGTTAGAAAATCCATGATATACCTGGTGGGTGTTCCGGGGGTCAACGCCCCCGTGGCTCAGTCCATGACCATGAGAATATTTCAATATAAGGAAGAATATTCAGTATTATCCAGGTGATAGTCTGGCTGTCCCAGTGCGACTCCTTGTCGTATTAAGGGAAACGTAATGTGGATGACCCAGATTATGTAAAGTTAATGAACTATGGTAAACAGTGTACAGCGGTGAGGACCTGGTGACTTTGTCAAGTATGTAACCTTCGACCTTCCATTCCGGAGCCTCGTGTGACCACCACCCGGCAGATGCAACTTCAGTAGTATAGTTGCAGTGCCTGCAGGAGTATCCCACAGTCTAGCACCATCGATGAACATCATGGCTCCCATCTGATTGCCTGGCGTCATCTGGGAGAGCATCCACTAATTTGTGTGAGGTACTGTGATAGCAGGGAAAAAGCAACGTTGTATATGTAACCTTTCTGGGATTTCTACACCCATCAACTGCAGTTACAGGTGTAGCTGAAGTACAATGACCCACTTCGAAGGTGCGAATATGTACTTTAAAAGATACTGAAGTCATTATTTTGACATATTCACTTGGGGATGACAAATGAGGGTGCATAAATTGGGAAATATTTTAAGCCTGGTTAAAATTAGACTCCCTGCGAGATGATGATGATGGTTTGTGTGTGTGTGTGTGTGTGTGTGTGTGTGTGTGTGTGTGTGTGTGTGTGTGTGTGTGTGTGTGTGTGTGTGTAAGAAACACGTGAGGACGAGGACTGACATTCCCCCGGATAAATCAGGCCTGTATGTATGCAAATGAGATCATTTGAGGAGGAAAACAGTCAACACCCCAAGGCGATGCGGATGGGGGGGGGAGGGCACATGGGACATGTGGGGACACAGATGGGCACCCCTTCCCCAAACACAACCACGCCCATACCTGTCGCCCTCACGCCTGCCACCCCACATCTGTCACCCCACATACCTGCCACACAAACAATGTCGAACTCTCCATCTCTCTCTCTCTCTCTCTCTCTCTCTATCTCTCTTATTTTCATTTTTTTTCCATCATCATCACATTCAGAATCCTTTAGGTCTGGCGCTACCACCTCATCAATCACGCTGAGAAACCTCAACAGATGAAAAGGTTGGCAACCATACTAGTCCCAAAAACAGGTATTACTTCGAAGGAAGACTGAAGGAAGAGAGAACGACTGAGGAAGACATGACTACGAAAATAAGATACACAGAAAAATTACCAGGACAAATTACTTCCAATCCGAGGACTGCCAACAACGGGACGTTGTTGGAATTTATTTAGTGTTTTTTGTTAAGTGTGAACTCAAGATAACATAACCAGATAATGCTGGTGATAAGTATAGCCTTAAGAAACAGAGCTAGGAGACTTTGTTCGATCCTCCTATGGAGCGAATCAGTAACCACAAACACACACACACACACACATGCATACACACGTGTGTGTATGTATGCGTTAGTTAGTGTGTGTGTGTGTGGGGGAGGGTGAGGCGATTAATATTCCAACTCCTCTTTGGGCTCATCATGGTTACAATTACCTTTACCGGCACTTAATTTTTTTTTCCGAACGTCATTT